>NW_021320036.1:881983-1010343 GCF_001605985.2 Dendrobium catenatum | reverse complement strand
AAAGCACATCGGATTTTTATAGTGGTTCGGTCAAACTATGACCTACGTCCACTCCCCGGAGTCCTCCGCTCCGGGAATTTCACTACAAGCAATAGCTCTCCTTTTGCCCCCCTTGGCAACGCGGAGAAGCCCTTACAATACTCCCTTTCACCAACTCGACGTGGCGGAGTGCCAAACTCTGTTTTCACCCTCCTGGCGACGGCATAGAACCTTCTCGTTTTTCTCCCTCCTGGAGAAGACAGAGTACCTCGAGGTCACGAATGTAGAAGAGCCTTCCCCTTGGAGATCCTCTCACAAATTCTTCTAGGGCCACAAGAGGAGCAAGATGCAGCAAGTTCGGAGCAACCGTGTGATCTCCCTCACACCTCTTCTCCCTACAACGCTCACCTTCTCCTTCCTCTCTCAAACTCTAAAGAACTTCTCAAGAGCTCTCTCCCTTGGAATCCCTCTCTAACCACGTTCTCCTTTCTGATTCACCCTCTGAAAACATAACTATTTTGACACCTAAAAACGGGCTCCAAAATTCTTGAAATTTCAAAGTAGCTGTTACTATAGTACAGTACAATTTCTAATCGTACAGTACGATTACGAAGATGTACGAACAATTCAAAATAAATCGTATAGTACGATAATCGTACGGTACGATCCTCAACATTACTGAACGTACAGGACGATAACCGGGACGATCAAATGTCGTCTATGTTCATCGTATTGTATGATACGTATCGTACAGTACGAATGGTCAAAATCAAGGCATTGTCCAGGACGAATTCTGGGACGATCAAGAGTCGTCTCTGTTCATCGTATAGTACGATCTACATCGTACTGTATGACGAGGCAAAAACAATGGATCGTCCAGGACGATCTTCGAGATGATCAGAATTCGCTCTGTTCATCGTATTGTACGAACGGTTTCATACAGTACGATATTCAATTTGAAATTAAGCCTTAAATTATTCCACTAATCACAGGTTAATTTAAGTAAGTATTTAAAATAAATCGTACAGTACAACATACGTCGTACAGTACGAACGACGGATAAAACTTACTTAAGTTAATTTGACGGCTAGGGTTTTGGATTTGAACATATCAATCATTAAAAAAGCGGACGAGGCGTCCGCATTGAGTCGCGCCTCAAGTCGAGGCGGAAGTCATGCATATCAGGGCTTACGCCTCGAACCATCCAGTGAAGCGTACGATTTTTTCGCACAAGGCGTACGCATTAGAGCGTAGCGCCTTGAGGCAGTATGAGGAACCGCCTCGAAATTTTTTCTTCGGTATATATGTAAATACGACGCAGCCAATTCGTGTTTGTGTATTCGCGTATATGATTAGGGCTTCCTGTGAGAATTGAAAGGCGAACTAGAGGCGAAGCCATGAGGGAAAGAGACGAAGCTGTGAGTGCAGGAGACGAAATGAATCCAAAAGCAATAACGGTTTCGAAAGAAGGAAACGAAGCTGAAGTTGTGAGTGCAGGAAACGTTCAGGCCTCGGTTAGGTTGGAAGAGCAGGTGAGCGGTGTTATGGCCTTGATTTTGAGGTGCAGTAACGAAAGCTTGAATAACTCCTGATTCGGCTTTCTTTCATTCGTCCGTTCAGTACATGCTCGGTACCGAGCAGGTACAAGCTCAGTACCGCTTAGTACATGCTCGGTACTGCTCAGTATATGCTTGGTACTGCTAGGTACATACTTGGTATCGAGCCAGCACCGCTTGGTACCGAGCAAGTATATGCTCGGTATTGAGCGGTATATGCTAGGTACCATTAGGTACACGCTCGGTATCGAGCAGTATATGCTCGGTACTGAGGTTACATGCTCGGTACGGAGCGGTACATGCTCGGTACTGAGCGGTACATGCTCGGTACTGAGCATATACAACAAACATAATTTCAAAATTACTCTTATAATAAGTGCCCCTGGAAACCCCTACAGGGGCGCTGCCCCTTGACCCGGCGACCTGACCTGACACGTCGAACCCCGCCAGGAGGCAGTGCCCCCTTGGACCCCCGGCAGACTGATACATTTTTGTAATCATGTTGTTTTATTATTTGTAGTACAAATAATTGTTAAAATCTGTCATATTATTAGCATGACTAGTGGTACAAGAAGGAAAGATCCTGCATGAAAATATGGAACTCAAGTTGAAGTGTCTGGCGAAGGTGCAAAGAAGCGTTATGTTTACATGAAATGTAATTTCTGTGAGAAACGCTATATTTGCTTATGAAGAATGAGATAAAAGTTCATGGGCAAAAAAACAAGAAGGAAAACAGGTAAAAAAAATTGTTATGAAAGATGATTCATTTTGGTGCAGTACAAATTATGCTTTGAAGACAACAACACCATTAGTTTAGGTGCTTAGAATGGTTGATGGTGAGAGGGCCCCGGCTATGGAATTTATTTATAAAGCAATGAATAGGGCTAAAGAAGATATTACAAAAGATTTGGGAGGTCAAGAAAGTGCCTACAAAGAAATATGGGATATTATAGAATAAAATTTTGTTCCGGGGGCAGCGCCCCCTTGGACCCCCGGCAGACTGGTACATTTTTGTATTCATGTTGTTTTATTATTGGTATTTGGTAGTACAAATAATTGTTAACATCTGTCATATTATTAGCATGACTAGTGGTACTCTTTACTTGTTGATGATTTACAATCTGATGATGAATGAGTTACTCCTAAGAATGTTGATGTTTTTGAAGTTGAAGTAGAAGGAGAAACTCAAGTCAATGAAGACATTGAAGCAACTACTCATATATATAAAATAAAGAAATAACGTGAGATTGGAGCTTCAAAAAAATTCAAAAGTATTCTTAAATATAATGAATTATTTTTTTATACTATTATTGTTTCATTCTAGAGCTAATGAAATATTAGCTTATATAGGAGATAAAGGAAAAAAATATTATAGATGAAGAAGAGTTTGAGGATGACTTCGACATTAATTATGAAGATTCTTCTGAAGAAAATCAATGTGATGATGAGCCTGCATTGGGTCTTGATCCTAAAGGGATGTTTTATTTTTAAGTGAGTTTATTTTAAATCTTCTTTTCCAGTAATATACTAATATTATCTTAGAACAAATCATCAAATTCACAATTGACGTAATATTTTGTTATTTTTTTTTTGACATTTTTGTCATTTTCATAATTTTAAATTGCTTTATTTTTATAATTTTTTAGGCTTACGCCTCGCCTCGCTTAGCCAAAACGCCTCTATTCCCGATTTCGCCTTTTAAAATGTTGGAACATATCGTACAGTACAAGTTTGATTCGTACGGTACGATCTATTCACAAAATCGTCCTACAAGCTCAGATAGTACGGTACGAAATAACGTCGTACAATACGATCTACAGAGATAGAAAATCTCCAAATTTTTCTTTTAAAAAACCATCTCCCCCTGTGTGTGTGCATGGTTGCTCAGACATTTATGCATTTTGTGGCCAGACTCAAGAAAATAAAAATAAAATAAATAACAAAATACATTGTCAGACTCATAATCTACCCATTCTTGAGTCTTCCTGTCGTCCTGAATAGCTTGTGATCTTCCTGAAATGTTAGTACTCACAGACAATAGCAAACAAAATAATATTCAATGAATAAATAATTCAGACGACATTATTTGTCATCATCAAAATCTCAAACTCGGGATCATGAGTTGCAACAATGAATCCCTAGAAAATTGCAATTTTATACATGGTGAGGCCTTTGTGGCATCAATTAGTTAAACAAGTTTGCTTGAGGGCTTCTTTATAACACCTATTGCACCTTGTTTTCCATTTGGAATAATAGAACTAATTTCTCATCAAACACATTCATATCTTGATTAGGCATGTCACCATCATCACCATTGTTTGAATCTCCACTCCTTTCTTGTAGGTCCATTGAGAGTACAAAGTTAGGTGTTCAAGCTAAATCTGTTGTGGCAACAATTTTAGCATACATCTTCATAAGCTTCTCCTCTAGTTCAAGGCAAATACCATTACTCTTCAATTTGTTGGAAGCAACATAACCATATAATTCAAATGTTATTAATTATATATCAAATTCACAATGTTTTGACTACTAATGTTTAAATTCCAAATCTTTAACTTTTCCTTCCATCATTCATTAGAGAAAGGAATTATTCTTCTTTGAAAATCCCAACCTAGGACAATTGAATCTCGTTTTAAATCATCGTGCAACTTTTGATACTTTAGTTGATCTTATTTATTCTTAAGTTGTGTTTTATAATGCTATATGATGAGGACATCAGAGATCAACGGCTATGATCTGGAGTTTATTTTTTATGTGTTTTATGTACTAGTTTATTTTTTATTTATATTTTTTCCATTTTACCCTAGGGGTGGTCATATGGTGTTGTAGCCCGAAGGACATTTTAGTCATTGTTTCTTTTCTTTTCATGTGGCCTATTTATAGGCTAGTTCTCTTGTATTTTGGGTTAATGATGAATAGGAAAAAAAATTTCAGCTTTCTTGTTCTTGATCTCTTTGTGAGTTCTTGAGAGGAGAAATCCTAGGAGAGGGCCACGCATCACCCGTCAGCAGCCAGTGGATTCCGGGACTCGCGGTTAGTACTCATAGTATTTTCTTATTGTCTCTTCCTTTCCCCTACATCCGTCCACCTCTTCTTCCCCAAACACCCGCCGGTCACTTCAAGTCTCCAAGCCGCCGGTCAACCTTAACAAGATCCCTTCCACTTAACCTACAACCCTTCCTCCTTAGCCAAACGCCACCCAAACCCCAAACCCTAACCGCCGGCCTTCCCCTCCCATGGATCCAAAATTGATGGTTTTGCCTCTTTCCAAAAGTGGAGCATTAAGATTAGGAGGGAGCTCCAACCATATTAGGAAAGTGCTCAATTCGTGGATCTAAGTTACCTAGCCCAAGTCCTTGGCCGCCGGCTTGAAGCCTCCACCCGCCGGCCCCTTGCTCCACCACCTAAAGCTGCCGGCCACATCCTTTTCCCCCACAATAGCCATCGACCACATAATTCCCTCAAAACTTTTGAATTCAAATCCACTATAAATGCTTTCTTAATTTATCCCCACTAATTTTGGATGATAATTAAATTCAAATTCAAAATATTTGAATTTAAAAACTCTTCTTAAATTGTCCTCCTTTAATTTAGAAAAACCCGCAATTAACTTAAATCTGAAATTAATTTCAAATTTAAGTATTCAATACCTTAATTGCTTGGGCCCACCTCCTTAATACTTAACCCCTCTCTCTCTCCTCACTCCTTGGCCGGCCCCTTCCCCCTCCTCTCTCTAATTAATTAGGTCCCATAAATTAAGGATCTAATTAATACAATCATCTCCCCACTTTCCCTCCCAATTCCCCAATTATTTCAAATTCAAATTTCAATTAAACATAGCCCTAATTACTCATCAAATATGAAATTTATTTCAGAATTAATCCTACCCTTTCCCCACCACCAAACTTTAGAATTCAAGTCCCAATCTCAAGCCTCTTCCCCACCCCATTGCTTGGCCGAACCCCTACCTGCCCCCTCCCTGACCGGAACTCTTTTGCACCTTATTGGGTGCTGTCCAGGATCTATCCACATCAACATCGCTGCTGTCCTGAAGTTCTGCACCTCTTCCTGGCTGTTCCTTGGTGCAAGAAGGCTCGTGGTTGTTGTCCACTTCTTTCCCAGCTTTCAAACAACCTTGTTGGAGTGCGTTATCTCTCTTGTCTTTGGGTAAACTCGACACCCGACTCGCTATCTTCATAGTTGCATCCTTGATTGTGATTTTACTATATTCATGAAGATCATGTTAATGCTTCTCCGCTAAAACCTAATAATTGGAAGAGTTGTGTGAATGATCTTCTTGTAGTGACTAATCTCAAGCCCAAATAAAAAATTAAAAGTACAAACTAGCATATTTTGAAATTAAAAAATAATGCTGATATAGACTAGGAACATAAAGCTTTCATGAACTTCAGGTAACTAATGATTAAAAAAAATGCTAAAATGAAGCAAAAATGAATATGAACTTCTTGTTTATAGGTGACAGAGACCACTTTGTTGGATGTGAGTTTCAGCCAAGATAACAATTTTATTAATCTTGTATGGCTGTTCAGATCTTCATGGTTGAACAAACTAAAGAATTACTAATGATTATTTTAATTATCATTTCAATCTTTATACCATACAATACTATACCAAACAAACAAATATTCTTATTGGCATGATTACTTTTAAATAAGATCGACACGTATAGTATTAGTATGTTTCGAATTACAACAAACTAATTGATCCATATTTCATGATAGAGTTTTAAGGTACCATTAGTGATGTACTTGAGTGATTTTCTTCTACTATTACATTTTGCATGCAAGGTTGTTTTTAAAAAGTTCTAATCAGTGAAAAGATAGGTTAAGGCATACAAAAAAAATTATCGTATGTTTTGTATAGCACCAGAGAAAAAGAGCTTTTATTCTTAATTAACTTTAGAAAATAAACAAGTAAAATATATCACAAAACTTATTTTGCTTATACAAGAAAGACAAATTAAAGCAAAAGGAAAATTAGTTAATCCCTAAACAGCCCCTCATTCAAAATTTCTTTCCCAAACCTTGTTCATTCTTTTAATATATTTGTTGTTGTTAGATTAGCTAAATGCTATTGGATTCCTTTTAGCTGGACTTTCTCTTTTATAATTGAAACTGTTTCTTTATTTTAAAATTAAGATAGATTTCTTTGCAAGTAAAGAAAACTGTCGTTTATGTTTCTCCTGTTGTTTTCTGATCCTTTTTTTTGAGTTTGCAGGGCGTCAGAGTTTCAAAGTAAAGATGGTGCATATCTTCAGATGATGATGTCATATAGTCCAGCAGCAAAGCATTTTCTTTGCATAGCAAAGTGGGCAGATTGCAGCCTTGGTGTGGCCCTTGGACTTGCCGGCGCTTTTGGACTTCTCAGGGTATTGATTTGTGAGGTATGTATCTTCTTCTTTCATATGTAAAGGCTTGACAATTTTTTTCAGTATAGTAAATTACGGCATTTGGGCATATACTATATCTTCTCGGTGATCTTTATTTCTTCACAAAACCTCATGATTTACTAGAGCCGTGTTGATGGAAGAGGAGCCAAATCAAAATGTGTAAAGAAAGCAAGTATTAAGGAATTTTATTGTAAGCTGATTGATTTATGAACTGAAACGTTTGTTTTTCTATTTAGGCTCTGTGTGGGACGGCTTTTTTATTGCTTCTTAAAACGGAGTTTTAGTAAAATTACTGAAACTCCGTTTTAAGAAACAATAAAAAAGCCGTCTCAACGAAGCTTTAATCACACTTTTCTTTTACTGATGGCCTTGATTTGGCAGCTGTTATCTTTCCCTCGTTGATTCAGATGCAAAAAGGGATCGCCGTAATAGAAGATTATAATCGAATGCCATTATGTATAGAGAGAGGAAGAAAGATAGCTGATGCTGAAAGGAGGCAGTTTTCAGAATTGGATATTGAAAGAGATGAGGAATGTGGCATATGCATGGAGTTAAACGGCAAGATTGTAATTCCCAACTGCTGCCATGCAATGTGCTTCAAGTGCTACAGCAACTGGTACTGAGCTCAACACTATTTTAAACAACAGTATAATATTGCTACCTTACTTCATCCGTTTGCAACATAATCTTTGTCAGTGCTGTATCAGTTCTTTCATTCAAATTTTAGTGTCTCTTTCTAGGATCCTCAATTCAAAGAATAATTTTGTGGGATGGGAACAGCCTACCTGATCAAAGAAATACTTCTGATCTTAACTATAAGTTGGAAGCACCATTTTCAGCAACAATGGCCGCCTAGGTGTTCTCAATGATTTTCTGCCTGCATAAGCATAGAAAGAAATTATTGATAATTAACTACATGGGAAATGTTTGAGGGAAATAGTTGTGTTACGTTGTTCTTAGGACTTGTGGCTAATAGGATCATAGAATGTTTGTGTTTGAAAGATGACCATTGTAGATCTCTCTGATTTTCTTTATTTGCGATTCCTTTGAAAATAAATTAGGTTGTATGATGTTTTCTGTGGTGTGGACTTTCTAGATGATCATATTATACATGGTAGATGAGTGGATACATAGAAATGATGACATTGTTTGTCATGCGTCAAGAAAATCATAATCATCTTCTTATTCACTCAGAAACCATCCATCTAGAAAATTTTGATGCATTCAATTGGTGATCAAATTATCCTAAAAGTTCTTGTGATCAATTTGTCTCCACTTTAAATATTATATCAATTGTTTTCGGTTTCTTTTTTAATCTTCACTTATCTATTCGATTTAATTAACCAGAATAGTGAGCAATCAGGCTAAGGAGTCAATGGTGGTGAGCAATTTGATGTTGGCAAATGAGTTGAAGGTGGTGAAGGCATTGTCCATTAGCAGGAGGGGGGAGAAGGAAAGCTTAACACATTAGCTTAAGGAATTGAGGGAGATGTTAACTTGAGAGAATGTAATGAGTTTATGATCTTTTACTTTTCATTAATCCCTTTAACGCGTGCTTATTTATTAACATATCTTCTTATAAGATTTAATATAAAGTAGTTGACTTGGTGAGCCAACGCTTGAAGTCCTAAACATCTTGAACTTAACTTATGGGTTTGTTAAACCTTGATAAAAAGCTATAATAACGAGCCAAGCTCCACAACCTCACAAGTCTGCTCGGCTCATTGAATCCCCTAGATTCAGTTATGTTTTGCAATCAATAAGAAATTTTTTGTGAAGTCTACGTCTTCTTCTTAGTTATTATTTTATATTTTCTTCCCCTTGGGTTTCTTCTTTGCACTTGAATATTAATTTACAACAAGTTACTCCTTTCCTTTAGGGTGTTGAACCAAATCTAAAGTTTTATTATTCTATAATGAGTCCAATTCCATAAACATAGTTTTCATCTGCTACTTGAATTCACTTGCACTGATGGCTTCCACAAAGCGGATGCCTCCTCATCATCAATAGACTTTACAGCATGCAGAACAAATGCAACCATATGAGAACGAAAGATATCCTCATAACCAGATCTCTGAGGTGTTCTAATATCTCTTGAACTTATGAGAAGTAATAGTTTTATCTGGTTATGGTGGTTTTACTTTCTCCCAATCTCTAGACATAGGAGGATGATGTGGTGAACTATCATCTAATTGTTCATGCTCAATCTCAAATTTGGCTTGTCTTCAATCGTTCCGCATAAATTATTAATCTAAATTGACTTATTATAAATCATGATTGATTCATTGATCTAGATATATTTGTTGGTTAATAAATCATGTTACTTTGGCATTACCAAAACAATCTATATTCCTTACTTGCATATTTAAGGAATATGCACATCTTAGCTCTCTCTTTGGCATGAGCATAAGCCAGACAGCCAAACACTTGGAATTGAATATATTTGAAGGATAAACTGACCACACATCCTAGGAGTAAATTCAATAGCATTAATTGTAGATCTGCTCACCAAATAGCTTTACAGTTTTACAACCTATGTGAAAAGGTCCTTATACCAACATTGTATAATATGCATCCATAACTAAGAGCTTCTTATTCATTCTTTATGCTACTCTATCCTGTTGATATGTACCCACTGTAGTCTTTTGCCTGATAATTCCTTCCTTTGGACAAAATTTACTGAAGAGAAAACTTCCGTTGTCAATTGTCACCCTCTTCATCTTCTGTCATTTTTGCTCCTCTCTTACTTTACTCTGATGGGCAACATTTGGACATATGATCAAGGCTTATGTGAGTCAATCATTTATGGAAAAAATTGACGGCACTTATCAATGTCCTCCTTTAAAGGGGTTAGTGTATTCCAAGTTTTTTTGCTCTCATCAAAATAGTAGCATTCCTGAGAACCTATAATTCTCTAGCTTCTATAGTGTATTTTAACTTATTGGAGTCCCAACTAACCTGTAATACTCTTAATAGGACACAATACAGTAAAAGAATTCATGTTGTTGACCTCACATTGTGGGATAAAAGCTTGAGGATGTTATTGTTGTTGTTGGAGTCCAACTATTTTGAAGAGAAAATTTTCTTAGAAGTTGGTGTATACCTGACCTCTCTCAAAGTCTTGGTCTAAACTCGTCCTATCCAATAATCTTACATCCCATATCACTACCCATAAGGACATTTTCACCATCGACCCACTCATAAGAAAAAAATAAACTAATCGTGAGGTCATGTGATATAAAAACATAGAATAAAGAATCAAATATTATTTTGAATATCACAGGAATGTACCAAGTGTCAAAACTAGATTAGAACCATCTTTTTGCTTCTTTACTTGATGGTTCTTTAGAGCTAGGATTTCTTTTCTTCTCCTTGTTTCTTGAGATTCTCTCTAGAACCTGTTTTAAGATTTCCATCATTCATGCTTCTTAGAGTACTGGTACTGTCCTTTCTTTTTGAGTTTCAATTTTAATCTTTCTTTTTCTATTTTATTTTTTGTCCAAAATTCTACATGGTCTCACAAGTATAACCCTCGATTGGGCTTTCATCTTGCACCTTTTTCCTCAAATAATTAGATAAAAGAGTAGACAACCTTGATCATGGAAATAAAATATTTCCTATACAACAAGGTAGTTGCAATGTGCTCATAAGAGGGTATAGAGCATTGCTTGATCGAAGTTTTATCTTCCTCTTTAATCTTCAAAATCAAGATTTGCTGGATCTAAGAGAAGCTTGTCATAGGCTTCTAAATGATTTGACAATGATATACCTTCCTCCATAAGGAATGCAAAAGTTTTTTCTCCAAATAGAGATTATTGGTGAGCGATTATTATTTAAATAGATTCCAATTTTTCATATAATTCTGTGATGTACATTGATATGTTATATTGTGAAGAACCTCCTTCTCCAACCTAAAGATACTTGAATTGAGTTCTTTTGGGTCCACCTCCTCTTTCTCCTTATCTATTTTAGATTGGGAATCCTTCACCTTTAAAGACTTGAGTACTCTTTCATTGAATAGAGATGTTCTTATCTTCATCTTCAGAAGGTTGAAGTTATTTATCTCATTAGGCTTCTCAAATTCAGAATTAATGGTGCCGGCTAAAGGTTTTTTTAATCCATTGGATGACACCATGTCCTAAATGCTTTTAAGATCTTATAATCGTTTTTTTTCAATTTTTTTTTGTGTAGAAAACCAAATTATGCTCTCTGAGAGCCCTAAAGAGAGCACTAAGACAAACATATCTAGCACCACACAAATGTGATATATAACAATGAAGAAATTACAGTGATAGCCATCAGAATTTATGTGGTTGGTCTAGAATGACCTTATATGGGGTGAGGGTACAAATAATCACTATCAAATTTATGCATAGGAGTACAAAATAGGAGAAGTAACGAACACATTAAATTCTCTTCTCAAAAAGCTAACAAGGAGATTGATGGTTTCATCAAATATTTGAGGGACTTTTCTTGAGAAAGCCCAAAGAGAAAATAGTTCCATTCTCACCAAATAACCAAGCAAAAGAAGCCCGACAACTCAAAATGCTTTTTGTGTTTGTGTCGTACGGAGACACACCTCTGGCATGTTTAAAGTTGTGCTGAAGATGTTTTAAGCCCAAGTTAGGGTTAGAGACGGACCAAATATGACTTGACATGGAAGATACAAGAATCTGACACGGGACACAATTTAACATTCACAGCCTTGCTGCTTATTGTTCTGTGTTTTGGTTTACAAATAAGTTTAATTTACTAGGAAAAACTCCTCACTTCTATGAATCATTTTCACTTTTGATCATTCAAATTCAGGGTTTCCAACCTTAACACTCAGGTTCATATTCTCTAATATTCAATGTTCGATGAGTCTAATGTTGGCTGTTTGATATTGTTACCTTATCAGTCAGTATCTTGGCTTCTCTTTGGCATTCTTAAAAGCTTTGCCTTATCTTATCAAGCCTTCATGATGAGTTTTGAGCTCTCTTAAACTATTCTTTCACTGAGCATGTCAAGAATCGAGCTTATTGCTCTACAGAGCATCCATCTCTTTCTTTCTATCCTTTTTGGTGTGTCTGATGGTAATGGCTTTAACTTTCTTCTTTAATATGTGATTCTTTCTTCTTTTTTATTTTTAATTCTTGTTAGATTATGAATTATTTTATCCATAAGATTTTATTTTGATATTTTAGAATTTCTAAAAAAAAAAATATTGATGTTGTTTTTTTATAAGATTTTAGTATATTTTTACTAGTAATATAATAATCTTAAATTTTTTTTAATTATATAATGATAGGAGAATGACTTTTAACTAATCTAATTGATAATTATCCTAATTGATAATTATCTCATAAGGGATATAACAGACAAGCATGGTAGTCGATAATCAGCATAAAATTGGTGGATGAGAAAAGTGGAGTGTTATATAGGTAGTCGATAATCAGCATAAAACCGTTAAACAATCATTTTCTAGAAGCTACACATTGAATTGCATGAATATATTGAAAAATGTGCAAGGGTCGTTGCATTGGCACGTGGTTGCAGTGTTATAAGCTAGGGTTCCCACATCAAGGATGAATGCGGGCAAAAATACTAGTCTATTAAACTAGAATTCTAATAAGAACTTGAAATGTAGGTTCTCCAACAAATTAATATAATTAAAAGGAGTAATAAATATTATGATTCTTAGGAAGATAAATATTCTATGTATTCATAAAATTAAATGGGTTGGAGAGAATGCTAATACATGAGATTAATATGTAATTAAGTGTCCAAATGGTTTTATATTTTGTATTTTTTATACATAAACCACTAATAATTTTTTTCTACTAAAAGAATTTTTATAGATTTTCCAAACAAAACCAATACTGCATGTATGTACATATAATGTGTTATGTGTGACAAAAAAATATGTAAATTAAAATTTTAAAAATATTTTTATTATTGATTTGCTGATTTTTTCCCAAAATTTCAAATATTATTCGATTCTTTCTACCGTTAACATTTTTTTATGTGCAATGTAATATTGAGTTATTTATCTTATATCAGATGATATTATGTTAAAAAAGAATATAGTTGCTTAAATAATTATCAATTTCATTAATATAAAATAAACCGCCAAATGGCTTGATTTTTTATTTTTTTTTAATTTTACGAAGCATTGCCTGAATTTTAAGGTACGTTCACTGATGCATGCACCTTATTACTAATATGTATATTTATTTATTGACACATGCATTCATTTTTCATATTTTTCTAAAGGTTTATATATTTTTCAGTGTGCATGTGTATTTATTTTTAAAAGTTTTCCATGACTGTTTTTTTTATAATTTATTGTTCATTTCTTTTTTCTTAACTTGATTTTTACCCATGGCAAAGGAATTATGCATTTTATGCTTTTGACGCATCATATCTGCATGTTGCTAGATTTGTTTGTATTTTTGTAAAGTTCAATATCACACTCTAATATGGGAATTAGTAACATTTCTTAATGATAATCCTGATCCAATTCACTTGAAAATGCAAGGGAGAATATCATGTAGAGATTTTTCCTGAAGTTTCAAGACAAACAGACTAACTTGTTAGTTGCTTCTCACTGGACTCTATTGAACATCCTTTTTCATTCTGCGATTGTTTCTTATGAGTTATGAGGAGCATTGCGAATCAGGATTCTTCTTTAGAGCGAACCTGATAAAATGTGATAAGATAATGATTAGCACATTGATCCAGTTCAACTAGAAGGGGCTAATTGATCAAACTTCCCTACGGCTGTAGCCTTTTCAATGCAGAGGAAGCATAAAATAGAGAATTGGTAGTTGCTTAGGAGGAGTCGTTTCATTCTGCTATTGTCTTTTATGAGAAGTATTGCGAACTAGGATTCCTGTTTTTGAGTGAACCTGATTAAATAACATGTGATTATCAAATTGATCCAGTTCAACAGCCTCTCCATGGAGAGGAAGCATAGATAGAGAGTAAGGCGTTCAAAAGCAAGGTTTAAAAATTGGTTTTATTCCCAACTTAGGCCTAGTTTGGGACGGCCTAATTAGTGAAAAAAACTTTGGGTCTTTGTTTTGAAGTCTAATTTTCGTAAAACTGTGTTTTTTAAACACTCATTATCTTACCGATTGCGAAAGCTTTAATTTTTTTGCTTCTCCATTAGTAAAAGGCTTTTTTGGAACAATCATTTCTCATCAAAATTTTACGAAAAGAATTCTGCTTCCAAACGAGGCCTTAAAGTCTTAAGATTCAGTTATTTCAATAGTTTTGTCAGTTTTGGGATTCAGTTTCGATTTCGGTTTGGTTACATTTTTACTATAAAAACAAAAAAAAAATATTTAAGACAAAATGAGGATGATTTAATTATGGTTCAAATTTCAAAACATGAAATTTGATAGGGCTTCAGTGATAAGAATTCTAATAAAGTATTGATGATAGCTCAACAATTTCAACCATGGTTCAGGTAAAACTCTTGAACTTCAATAATAACTTCATCAAAACCCTCGATTTTCCACTTGTTTTGCCACCCAATATCAGTATTTTGACAGACAAATAGGTTGACCATGAAAACTACAACGATTAATATAGAATTTTAGGAGAAAATAATCCAGTCCTTACTTCAAAACCATCATTAGAGGTCTCTCTTTATATTCCATCCAGTCCTTACTTCAGTAGACCAGCTGCAGCTGCTTAGCCTGTTTATAGAACTCAGAACCTTCTGCATTGCAGGAATTCGATACAACAATCATGCCCCTTCTGTCGTGAGAGCCTCAGCAAAGTGAAGCCTGATGACTTGTGGGTTTATACTGACGATAGGGATATTGTTGACTTGGCAAAGGTGACCACAGATGACCTGCAACGGCTATATTTGTATATAGATAAGCTTCCTTCAATGGGGGGACCTTCAGCTAATACAGTTCTTAATGTGGATGATTCACTTGAGAAGTCAAGCTCCACAAACAGGTTGATTCTTTCCACCAACTTGAATTAGGTTGGATTGATTTCTACATAGTTGCTCAACTTTTCGTTATTTTATAAAGCAGTTTTTAGTACAAAAATTTTTTGAACTAGAAGTTTTTGTATTAGAAATCTGCTTTAAAAAGCGGTAAGAAAGTTGTTCCAAACGAAGCTTTTATTTTATTTTTTATTTTAGCTGCTTTTTATTTATCAGCTATGATTAAAATTGGAATAGTAGTGCTTATCATAAGTTTATTGTTAGATGGTTGGTGTATAATCCTTGGTTTGATAGAAAAATTCTCTGTAGAGAGCATCTTCAAGCTCATAAGAAAATGCTAATTTTATGTATGTGGTAGATAAGAGTATGTAGGGTAATAAGTGTAATGGTTACTTTTTGTCTGATTTAGGCTTTGTTTGGGACGGCTTTCTTACCGCTTTTTAAAGCAATTTTCTAGTACAAAAATTTTATTTTTTTTACTAAAAAGCTGTTTTAAGAAGCAATAAAAAAGCCGTTCCAAATGAAGCCTTAGTGGGTTATTATGGGTCTTGATAGTTTTTAGGTTATTAGGTACTTTATGGGTCATTAAGAGTTATAATTTTATAAATGCTCTCTTATAGTATTAAGGCATGCAATAAATGAATTGAGCTAAATTACAGTTCAATCATCGATTATGAGTTTGTTTGATATAGTTTTTTTGCTGCTGTTCTATTTTTCAAATAGTAATCATGATTTTGTTTGGTTACTGTTTTTTCACTGTTTGTCAGAAATTTTTGTAGTGTGATGTTAGTTTTTGCAATCATATTAGCTAAGTTATTTTCACCACAGTAATTTCACATCGTTGCAAAAGTTTTGGCGGAATCTTGGCATTCTTAGTAATCGGAGAATGTTGTAGTTTTAAGAGAATAAATCTGAATTATATATTTTATAATTAAATGGGATTTGCTTAAATATCATATAATATATAAAATTTAAAATTTAATTTTTATTTAAATAAAATTTTAAATTTAAAGTAATATTAAAACATTATTAAAATTAATTTTTAAAAATAAAATATTTTTAATACTGTGGTGAAAATATTTAAATATTAAAATTTAGATATTATATAAAAGAATTATATGGTAGGTTTATAAATTCTCGTAAAGAAAGAAATTAGGAATTGATCATTGATGACGTAATCCAAAGGAAAATTGAAGGCGTCATTTATTATTTTTAATAACCTTTTGTGTTAAGAAATTATTTTTATAATAATTTTGAAAAAAATATTTTCTGTATAATAACTTTACAGTTTATTTTTTATAAAAATTTGTTGTCGTACCAAATGGAGATATTTCATAGAAAATAATGAAAAATTTTAGAATTTTTTCACGATAATTTTTTTTTTGAGGTAACAATTTTAAATTTATTTAGATTTTGTTCATTATGATTATAAAATGCTCTTTCACCACATAATTTTTTAAAAGCTGTGAGAAAGTAGTCGTTAAATGTAATTATGATTATTATTTGAAAAGTAAATCAGCTTGGAAGCTCCCCCAAACATACTCTTAGTTATTATTTTATTGCTATTTTTTCATTATTTTTAAAATTTTTTTTGTGCTAAAAAGTTGTTGTTTTACTATCAAAGTAATTAAGTTATAATTTCATAATCAACTTTATAAAATATTGGAATTAGATCCCAAATTATTGGTCTATTTAGGATGTCAAATGAGTGGATCTAACAAATCAATTTGAATTTAATTAAAAAATTTTGGATTTGAATTAATTCAATTATTATTTGGGTTATGTTTAGATCTTGAATTTCGACTAGATTAATTTTGAGTAGAATTCAGGTTGATTCAAAATTTTGAAATTGAATTATTTTTTTATTTGGGTTTTGATTAAACGAGTTGGTTTCAGGTTAAATGGATCATATTTGAGTTAATTGAACATGTTGATATAAAAAAGTTGTATTATCTATATAATTAATAGTTTGTTCGAGTTATACGGGTTCAGGCCGATTTCGATCCAGGTCAAATATTTTCACCCGTATAGTAAGTGGGTCGTATTTAGGGCAACTATATTCAGGTCTTAGACTGACGCCCATAAGTCTACATATTATAAATTTTTCTAATTGTTGCAAGCAATTATGAACCCTATAATAGAAATATAAAATGTTGTTTGAATCTAATTGTTCCATGGAAAAAAGGACATAGTAGCATATCATGGCTTAATTAAGGCTTCGTTTGTGACAAATTTCTTACTGTTTTTTAAAATGTTTTTTAAAATAACTTTCTAGTACAAAAAATTTTAATTTAAAAAATTTTTGTACTAAAAAATTGTTTTAAAAAACAGTAAGAAAGTTATCCTTTGTACTTTTGCTTATTCAAAATTATGATAATTAATCTCTTCTAACAATAATAATAATAATAATAATAATAATAACAGCTTACAATTCAAGTAAAAGGTTGATAATATAAATTGATAACAATACTCAACAACAAATTTTCTTTAAAAAAAAAATCAGAGTACTTTTTGACAAAATTAATAAATTTATATTATGATGATTAATAATATTTGAAAAATTAACTAAAATATATATTATACTTATCTCAAAATAAAGCTAATGATTTTACAGCTAATTCTAATAACAAATTTGATCATAACATCCCAAGCCCTTTTTTTTTCTCTTAAAAGATTTCAAAGCACCATTTTAAATCAAAATAACAAAAGAATCCATATTCAACAAGTTCACATGAACAAGAGATCCCCTTCATTTTGACAACCTAAACTAGTAAATGGAATGTATAAAATATGCAGCTCATGTTAGGCTTCATTTGGGACGACTTTCTTACTGCTTTGTAAAGTTATTTTTTAGTATAAAAAATTCTTTGAAAGCAGAGAAAAAACAGTGATCTAAAACCATCCTAAACGAAGCCTTGAAACGGTCTTCTTATTGCTTCTTAAAGTTGCTTTCTAATTCAAAAAAATAAAATTTTTGTACTAGAAAGCTGCTTTAGAAAACAATAAGAAAGCCGTCCCAAATAAAGCCTTAATCTGTTGGTTGAAAGTTTTGTCTACGAACCAAGAGGTTTTAGGTTCGAGTTTTGTGTATATGATGTGTATGTTAATTTGTCTTAATTAGTCTATAAATGTCCCAAAAATGAAAAATAAGATGAAATGAATCACAGTTGTTAGGACTTCGGAAGCCTCACATTCCAATAATCATTCTTCAGAGATGGATGAGCTGCGCAGATATATGGTGAATGTTTTACCTGGTTTCTTAGGAGAGGAAGCCTAGCGGGAATATAGTCATCATCACTGTCATAGTAATTTCCACGATA
The DNA here is from genome assembly GCF_001605985.2 of Dendrobium catenatum. Taxonomy (NCBI): domain Eukaryota; kingdom Viridiplantae; phylum Streptophyta; class Magnoliopsida; order Asparagales; family Orchidaceae; genus Dendrobium; species Dendrobium catenatum. The sequence goes on along the minus strand of NW_021320036.1, from coordinate 992,133 downwards.
TGGACCAACAGATTTCAGAAGTATGGCCAGGAAAATAGATAACGCCTGGAGAAGCAAACTTCAGTTAAGAGACTGGTGGCATATTAAAGGGAAAAAAAGTTCAAAATAGTTTAGCAACTATTCATATGCAGTTAATTTAAGCTTTATTTGAGACAATTTTCTTACTATTTTATACAGTAAGTTTTTAGTACAAATATTTCTTGAAAACAATGAAAAAACAATGATAAAAAACTGTATCAAACAAGAGAAATTATTACGTGCAGTCACTGGATGCCCGAGTGTAGAGGCCTACGATCGTTTTGTCCTATGGGATAGTGCGGCCGTACCCTCTGCGTTCGTACCCCACGAGCGGTGCTCTTTCGGAGGTCCACAACAGCACGTCACCATTTGTTGTGTACCAGTGCTGTGTACCACTGTGTACCAAGGTGACATGATGCATTCTGATTCGCCTCTGGACCGTTCGGTGACCGCACGTAATAATTTCTCCCCAAACAAACCATTAATATCATATTATAACATTTCACCTATTTAGTTACTTGATTATATATAAAATTGATCCCAAAATATAAATAGATAAAATTGAGATACAAAATTGTTCCCAGTTTAATACATAAGCAATTTTGGGGGATCAATTTTGTCTAGTTGAGAAAATAAAATGGAGAATTATGATACTTAGGGACTACATTGATCACAAATGAATAATCTGAAGATTATTTTAAGCTTTTTTTCTCTATGAAAGAGTGTAAGTACGTACCAAGGAAATTGTTGGCAGGAACTATATAGAGAAAAAAAGTAGCATGATACAGTTTATGATTGTATAACATGTATAAAAGGTAGCCTGAAAGTTCTAATGAATGTAGAAAAAACTAGGATGATATGTACAGTAGGGTTTACTGTGTATACAGTTACAGCACTTATTTCCTTCTATGGAGAAGGTAAATACTGTACATGAACTGTAACACAGTTCCTGGACTTTGAACATTGCACTTAGACTATTATATTCCATCCCTACATGGAATGGTAAACAGGATTTGAGGACTGTAAATATGATCCTCTATTGTAAAGATATTTTTTATTTTTGATTTTTTTTGTTGATGGTGGGTTGGGGGATTGTGGGCTCTGAAAATTTGGCACCGGCCTCTCCCCTACTTTTCTTCGGGGGAGTTTTAACGGAATTAAGTTCCGAGGTAAATTTTGGGAAGGCAAATGGGTTTGTAGATAAGACACTACCCAGAGATTTTGCCCTCATTTTGTGAGAACTTTATAATCTGAGTTCTAGTTTTCTATAGGCACAAGCCCCTATAGTTAATTACCCCTCTCGATCACGAGAGAACTTTCGATTAAGGCTAGTCGTCAATCATATACGTAGATAATACGTGTTATCTGGCATATAGTAGCAGCATGAGTTTAGGGTGTTGGAAGTTTGATATTTAAAATAGAAAATTTCACCATCTTGTACTTAAAGCGGATGGTGGGGGAATGGATGATAGACCCGATCAAGATCTCATGGTTTCATCGTCCCGGCCATCGTGGTCCCTGGTCTACTTAGTCAGAGGAGTTAGTCAACCCAACTTGACAGAAGGATCCTTGTCGGCAGCTATGGGTTGCTTCATCTAAGAGAACCTTGTAGACCTGGGGGGGTGTTTGTCTAAAAAGACAAATTTAAATCCACCTTAGCTAACAGAGGGCTTTGTGCCCTATCGATTATACTCTATTGATTTATAGCTTAAGGATTTGATGCTACTAAGGAACGTATTAACTCTGACTATAACTGGTATCTCGTGGTGTCATTTGACGGCAAAATTACTCGGTTCAAAGGGCCCGGGTCATAACTGTTTATCCTGCGGTGTCATTTGGCGGCAAAACTGCTGGTTAGAGGACACATACCACGTCCTTACTGACAGGAGATTGTTTGAGAATAGATCATAGTGATATTCACGCTAGGCATTAGTTTTATGTGAGCTGAAGCAAATTTCAATTTGTCCACCTAGAAAAACTGTTGTGGAGGGTGGATGAATTTTGTTTTAAGCATTGATGGTTGAATTTCCATTTTTTAAATATTTGGAATTGATATTTTTCTTGAAGTTTGGATTTTGGGGACATTTGGGATGACATTTTAAATATTTGAAATTAACCCCTTCGGTTGAGATTTACAATCAATACGGCCATCATCGGGGTGATGGGGTGTCATTTGAGAATTTTATTGATTGGACATTGTCAACTCTGCCTACTTGTCAATAGAGGATCAAGTCCATAGGCTTTGCGGTTTTGTTAATGGATTTTCTTTGTTGGAGGCCTTGAAGGGCTTATATGAACGTATAAAATAAATATTCCGGTCGACACTCTGATCGTACATCTGTTTAATCATCCGAGCCGTCTCAACTCCCATCTATCTATATAGAAGGATCGGACTCGAACTACGTTCATTTATGGACCCGCGCAGCATTCCTAGACGTCATGTATGTACCAATAACAAGCTCGTCTGGTGCCCATGCGGGTGTTTGAGGGCATTTTATAACTATTTGTTGAACATTGTCGACTCTTACTTACCTGCTTAAGAGGATCGGGTTAAAATTTATATAAGGTATGCAAAGAACAAGTACAAGTTCAAGAACAGTAATATATGAACAATTCTCACACAAATGCAATTTAAGAAATGGAACGAACATTTGTTTCAATAAATAGTTTACCTGTGCAGACACAACCACTAAAGCAATCCATTTGCACAATTCATAATTAGATATCACAAACTTCTTTAACTCATCAAATCTTCCTGTGGGATCTTCTGGGAAATCCTTGTAAAATAGAAAATCGAAATTAAAACATTAAGGTGGAATTAGAGGAATTCAAGAAGGATTTCTAAGGGCAAGGGCACAAAAAAATACCTTTTCCCAGACCTTGTTCAAGAGCACATCTGCAGAAATTGCAGCTTCCATCATGACTAACAAAAGCACAAATACGATGTACTAAAGGCAATGTAAGGCTATGAAACAAATTCACTTAATTCAAATAGCAACCATCATACGAAATAAGCAATTTAGAGTATATCCTTCCTCAAATAAATTAGGGTTCTCCAAATGATGCCTAATGGACCAGTTAAAGATGATTGATAGCATGAGAAGTTTTGCAATGATGGATAGCCTGCAACATCCAACCTAGGTAGTTGGGATAAACTGGTGATGATGATGAATAGTCTGCTAAATTAGAACAAGTCTTGGCTGCTCCAACCACAAAAAGACATTAAATTGCAAATAGTGATTCTTAAACTGTAATTATACATAGCTATACAAGCTCCAGTAGCCTTAGGAAACCTATTAGTTTACTCATAAGAAATATGATACTTGCAGAGGCAGCATAAGAAATTAATTACCTCAACTTGATTCACTCATGCCAACATAATTGCACTAGAGAAAAGAAAAAAAAGCAAAAGAAATGAAACTAATATTAAAGAAAAACAATGTTGCCTTTCAAGGAAATACAAGAAATCATCAAAATCATCCTGGTACACTTTAGAAACAATATCCGCAAACCAGGCCCTACCATATATAAGTAGGCTTACTAAACTTTATAAATCATTCCTATGTTGGGGAAATATTAAAGGTTAAGGCTTAATTTGGGACGGCTTTTTTGTTGTTAATTAAAGCAGCTTTCTAGTATAAAAAATTTAATTTGTTTACTTGAAGAAACAACAAGAGAGTCGTCCCAAACGAAGCCTAAAACTCAACAAAAAAGCAGAGAAATAGTTCTTAGGATCCAGTTGTTTGCTTGAAGTTGCGAAACACATCTTGAAAAAGTGATGAATATAGTAGATTCCATCATTATATGGTTAGAATATATCCAATATGGAGAATCTGCGCATAATTGCAGGGACAACATTTAGGCACCTGGCCTGCCCTGGAGACAGTTTGATGCCCAATCGTGTTTCAAAATCCATAAATGTACCCTCATTTTATATATACTGCTTTCCTTGGTATTTGGCAAGAAGAGGAATAAATTACGTAGGCTACCAATTACAGTTCAAGAATACTGATCTAGTGTGAGATGAATAGGCATTGTAGCTTAATAGAAGGTTCCTTTACTACAAGGCAAAAGCTAAATAAAGATTAAAATAATTACAGTACAAGATTGCATAAGCTTTCTGTAAAGAAGGGAAAAAATGGTTCAAAACTGAAAATGGTAACACTCTTCAATATTCATCTACCATGCGTTTATTAGATGATCTTTCAGAATATTAATCAATGAGCCAATACACACTTTTTTGCTATACAACGACATACTCTTAAAATAAAGTTCCAAAAAACAAATAATGCAACTAAGAATGGCTGCACCTTCAAACATTGATATCTTGAATGATTTCAAATCGACTGAATGACAATCTACTCTTTGAAAGTAATAGAAAGATACATAAACACATTATGAATAAGTAAATGCGAATCCTTTTCATCTCAGGAAAGGATACCGAAGAAAGGCAACAGCCATTAGCAGTTTCAGCAGAAATATGTCCAGCGCAACTTATGATGCAAAAATAAACACCTAAACCAAGACAAGTGTAAATAAACCTGCATGTAAATAAAGTACCAGATCAGAGAAATTCATAACAAAGATTGTAAATATTATATCGACATTTGACACCTGGTACTTGGCAAGAAAGAGGCATGGTCAAAATGAAAATGATCTCAACTTATAATCATATATTATTTCAAAACCTTAATTCAAAGTAACTTTCATGACTAAAGAATAATAAATTTTCTTTTAAAGTTTCAGTGCTTGCTTCAGAAGCATCTGAATTTAAGCGTTTGACAAAGCTAATATTGCAACCACATTATGTAGTTCATAGATTGCTGTAAGGTAAAAATCAAAAGAACAAAGACACAAAAAAGGTAATGGTTCACTGTCATCAATCATAAAATAGAAACCAAGGCATTGCAAGCTTAGAGGTAAACATCTGGCTTCTAAACAAGTCCAGTGTTCAAAGCTCAGCTTCATAAAAAATACAGTTATTCGGTTGGACTTCAGAGAAAGAAAAAGAAAAGAAACATATCAGAAGAAAACATGCTTACCAAAAAAAGAATAAATAAAGAATGAAAACATGCATTCCAAAACTAAAACATTTATAACGTTAACATATAAGCATCAAAACATTCCTCTATTATTGCCAACCTTTCAACAAATAACTAAAGTATTTTTGCACCATAAAATCTATGGAACCCTCTACCTGAGCTATAACTGAGACAAAATTTCTATCTTCTAAAAAATAAAGTAAGAAAATTTCTCAATATCAGTCAGTTCTTGATGCAAGAGATAATATAATATGAAAGAACTTTTGTTTTGGTCCTTCAGATCTATTCAAGGCTACAGTGAATAACTAACAATGACGTGTCTTAAATAAAAAAACACTAGTTTCTTTTCAAACAGAAAAATTAAAGCACTAGCATGAAAACGAAATTTAACTAAGAATAACAAGTATGAAAGGAAGAAACCAATAGAATATGAATTCCCTGAACTACTAAGTCAACTCCCAGACGATATCTAATTACTTAGAAAATGATATATGGTAAACAAAGAAGCCATTAGAAGAGGCCCACGCAAGACAAGATGGATACCAAACACCGCCACCACACCAACAAATTAAAATGAGAAAGGAAAGACATTTGCAAAACTCCAAAAAACAACAATGCCATATCGCTGCATCTTATTTATTATAAAAGTGAATCAGAGAACACAAGGTGGGAGCATTTGCCGCACGGTGACGAGAACAGAGAAATAAAATAAGATAAAATGAAGAGGAACGACATAAGTAAGCGGACAAACCATGGAAGGGTGGAATCAGGACCTGAGGTCCAAAAGCTGTGAACTTGTTTATACCAAACCCTCAACATCCATAAGGAGTAGAGGGTCATTCCCATGCCCATCAATCCAATCACAGAATTCACGAGCTTCAATAGAAATTGCAAACAAGACCTAACGAATCTCAGCATTTTGCCCTTCCTCTCCTGTGTCTCTCTCCAGAAGATGAACAAAATTTTATCTTTTTACCTGAAGGATCAAAATGGAAAGCGAAACAAAAAATGGAAAATAATGAATATATCGGAGGATTATTAGGACTATACTATATCTAGAATATTCAATAGGTATAATTGTAATTAAGCTCATCTGTATTGATATGTCTATATATATAGCTCAACATCTGTATGTAAACGTTAACTGAAAATATATCAAAAAGGCTTTCTCTGTTTCTCTATTCTCCTCCTTCTCCTGTACTTCTTCATGGTATCAGATTTGGCTTCGATCCTCAGCCATGACTGATTCAGCTTCTTCCTGCCTTCAAGATCGGAGTGATAATCTTGCGTCCGATGAAGCGACGGTCTCGGCGAATCTAAAATTCGTCGTTTCAAATCTACGCAATCTGGTTTCTTCTTCTTTAACACCGGATAATTTTCTCATTTGGAAGTCGCAAATCTTGAAGACTCTGCGGGCAAACGGATTTCTGAAATTTCTTGACTCAAAATTCTTGCCGCCGTCTCAGTTTGTGCAAACCCAAGATGGCACGTCGGCGATCAATCCGGCATACGCACAATGGATACAGACGGATCAAAATCTCTCGGCATCCATCTGTTCCACAATATTCGACTCGATTCTTCCTTATGTCATTTATCTCGAATCAACGGCGGAGGTCTGGTCGGCGCTCGAAACAAGATTTCAAGCTACGAATCGATCAAAGGTCATTCAACTGCGCAATTCGCTTCACAACGTCTCTCTAAAGAACAACTCCATGACAGTTTATCTGTCTGAGATAAAGGCCATAGTCGACCAGATTGCTGCGGCGGGTTCCTCGGTTGATCCAGAGGACATTATTCATCATATTCTTAATGGCTTGCCACCGATGTATCAGTCGTTCAAATCTTCTATAAGAACGTCTGCTTTGCCTCTCACTCTGGATCAAATATATCCACTACTGCTGAGCGAAGAAATAAACTTAGCCGCGGATGCAGTTCGGTTCTCGTCAAATCAAGATCCGACCATGGAGCTCTTTAATACCAGGGGTAGAGGACGCCGACCAAAAGGAAAGGCCTCCTACAACCCGTCGACGTCAAACAATGTAAATAATTTCCAGCCACCTACTACTACGTCCATACCAAGGAACAACTCAGCGCCTGCTGTTCTTTGCCAAATTTGTTTCAAGAAAGGGCATTCGGCACAAACATGCTGGCATCGCCTGAACATCCAGTATGTGCCGTCCGTCAAGAACACTAATTCTGCACTTGTCGCTAGCTCAGACGCGCCGGACACCACTTGGTTTCTGGACTCAGAGGCCTCCTCTCATCTAACAAATTCAATGGATAACATGTCCATTGCTCAATCATATCACGGTGATGATAATATTACAGTAGGCAATGGCCACACTGTTCCTATTTCGCATACAGGGTCCGGTATCTTGCCGACCCCTAATCGTAAGCTGCGCTTGTCGCAACTCTTGCACACTCCTTCTCTTAAATTTAATCTGCTATCTATTTCTCAATTAACTAGAGATAATAACATTTCAATAATTTTTGATCCAAATGGTTTTACGTTGAAGGATCTTGCGACGCAGCAAACTTTACTCACAGGACCGTGTAAAGGAGGACTTTATCAAATTCCCATACAGTCGCAGACACCAAATCAAGCCGCGCTCTCAGCCGCTACTACAGCTTCCCACGTCTGGCATCACAGACTTGGACATCCTCACAAACGCATTTTTGATTTTATTTCGCAAAGTTATCCTGTATTGCATATGAATAGACAACTGAATTCTTGTTCTTCTTGTATTGCTTCTAAATGCCATAAACTTGTATTTGACAATTCTTCGAATCGTCAAACTCAACCGCTTTCAATCATCCATTCGGATGTTTGGGGGCCGGCTCCTATTTCTTCAAACCAAGGTTTTAGATTTTACGTTATATTTGTCGATGATTTTTCTAGATATTGTTGGGTTTTTCCTCTTCAATATAAATCAGATGTTTTTCTCACATTTGTCAATTTCAAGACTCAAATTGAAAAACTCACGACTAATCAAATCAAAATCTTGAGAACAGATGGTGGGTCTGAATATGTTAATGCGTCATTCAAGCAATATCTTACTCAAAACGGTATTGTTCATCAACTGTCATGTCTTTACACACCGGAGCAAAATGGGCTGGCGGAGCGGAAACATCGGCACATAATAGAAACTACAAGAACCTTGCTACACACGGCACATGTTCCCCATGTCTACTGGCCTGAGGCGGTAAACACATATGTCTTTCTTATCAACAGATTACCCTCAGGAACTCTCAACAAGCAGACCCCGCTCGAACTTATGTTCAACAAGACACCGAACTACTCTGGACTGAAGGTGTTTGGATGCGAATGCTATCCGCTGCTGCCTCCGCATACAGTCCATAAACTTCAGCCGAAATCTCAAAAATGCATATTTTTGGGATATTCAGATCAGTACAAAGGATATCGATGTTTGAATCCTATCACAAATAAAATCACGATTTCCAGACATGTTCATTTTCTTGAGAACAGTTTTCCGTTCTCAGAACAGGTGTTGTATACCAATGATACCGCTACAAATATTTGTCCTTTACTATTAACTCATGCTTCTATTAATATCAGGTCTAATTCTAACAACAACATGAGTAAGAATCAAATGCCAATATCCAAGGTCACCCAGCAACCTGTCCCGGCGTCTGAGACTACTCAATCACCACCAATGTTCGGTATATCTGAGGCTCCTCCGCCTGCTACTAATCAGAATAAGTCTCACCCGATGACTACTAGAAGTAAGACTGGGACATTAAAGCCAAGATCACGTCTGAACTTGATTCACAGTCACAATGTGGCAGAGGTTTCCACTGATCCTATGAAATTTACGGAAGCTTCGAAGTCTCTGCATTGGCGTCAAGCGATGGCAGCTGAAGTTCTAGCCTTACAAAAACAAGGAATGTGGTCTCTAGTCGAACCACCGGTGAATGCTACGATACTTGGTAGTAAATGGACATTTAGAACCAAATATCTCACGGATGGATCAATAGGAAAACACAAAGCCAGGTTGGTTGCTCAAGGAAACAATCAAGAGTATGGGCTCGACTATACTGAAACTTTCAGTCCGATAGTCAAATTACCAACTATAAGAATAATGTTGGCACTGGCGCTATATAACAATTGGACTGTACAACAACTGGATGTTGCCAATGCATTCCTACATGGCAAATTAACTGAAACCATCTATATTAGGCAACCAAAGGGCTTTGAAGATAGCTCAAAACCGGGACATGTGTGTCGGCTAAATAAAGCTATTTACGGGCTAAAGCAAGCGCCGCGTCAGTGGTACAATACGTTCACGTCTTTTCTGCTTAAACTTGGATTCAATCACAGTCAAGCGGATCCGTCACTTCTCATCTATGCCAAAAATCAAGTACAAATTTTCTTACTTATTTATGTTGATGATATCTTAATCACAGGAAATAGCTCTGCTATGATATCATCAGTTCTTACGACTCTGGATTCAGAATTTGCAATGAAACATCTCGGCGAGGTACATGACTTTCTTGGCATTAAGATTACTAAAACTGACTCATCCTATTTCTTGTCACAGGCCAAGTATGCATACAAGATTCTTCAACTAGCCGATCTCACTCAATGCAATTCCTTATCCAATCCGACGTGCACAAAGATGCCGGCAGACATTAAACCGGACACATTCTCATCTGATCCAACGGTCTACCGACAAATTACAGGAGCTTTGCAATATCTAACGTTGACGCGTCTAGATATATCATTTAGCGTCAATTTATTATCCCAAAACATGCATAATCCGGACTCTAAACATTTTTATCTTCTAAAACGACTTCTACGTTATATTAAAGGCACTTTATATTTTGGTCTTCCAATTACCAAAACTGATCTTGTTTTAAAATCTTTTTCAGATGCGGACTGGGCTGGAGATCCAATTACCCGGAAATCAACTACAGGATTCTGTTCATTTCTTGGCAGAACGCTGATATCGTGGACAGTGAAGAAGCAGCGCACGATATCAAGATCTTCAACAGAGTCCGAGTTTCGTGCTCTTGCCGCTCTTACTTCAGACATCATATGGCTTAGGAGACTTCTACATGACTTCGGCATTCCGCAGAACTACTCAACAGACTTATTCTGTGATAATATGTCGGCGATAGCTCTCGCTAACAATCCGGTATTTCATTCGAGGACCAAACATATAGAGATTGATCAAAAATTTTTAAGAGATCATATTCAACAACACAACATCAATCTACATCCAATAAGTACGATTGATCAAATTGCCGACATCTTTACCAAGCCGCTATCCACCCCAAGGTTTCATCAACTTCGTCTCAAATTGACGATCATTCAAGATCCATCAATTTGACGGGGCATATTAGGACTATACTATATCTAGAATGTTCAATAGGTATAATTGTAATTAAGCTCATCTGTATTGATATGTCTATATATATAGCTCAACATCTGTATGTAAACGTTAACTGAAAATATATCAAAAAGGCTTTCTCTGTTTCTCTGTTCTCCTCCTTCTCCTGTACTTCTTCAAATATTACAAGTTTTTTCTTCAAACTCAATTTTGTATCCACTATCAATCAATTTTCTAATGCTTAAGAAATTATATGTAAGTTTTGAAACATATATATAAAACATTATGTAATAACTTTACATTATCATCATTTGTCCCAACAGTAATGTTTCCATTGTGTAAAACCTCTTAAGTAAAAAAAAAAAATTAAACTCTTAAACATTGAGAGATCATTTGTTGTAATGATTGTAATTTCATTATGAAACTCTACAGTTAAGCGTGTTCATCATGAGAATTTTTTAGGATTGGTGATCTCTTGAGAAGTTGCACAAATAGGATTTTTTTTAGAATAATATTTTCTTTCTCTTTTATTTAATCTCTCCTCATGATACATTAAAAAACTCATCATCTCTTCTAAGAAAATACATAGCAAGATCTTTGGATTCTTCAATAACTGGCATTGCATGTTCTAAATTTGATGAAAGATTTCTTAAGACTTTGGAAACTACTTTTTATCATATATTTACTCTCCAAATGATCACATTTTGTTCACAATTGTTGATAAATAAGAAAGATGATTTTGAAACTTTGAACACATTCTCCTTCACTTATATTCATGGTTTCAAAGTTATTACATCGCATACATTGCATCTTTATTGTCTTTACTCTTATAGAGCATTGAAATTCTTTTTTCAAAATATCTCGAGTTTCCGTTGATATATATATATATATAATACAATAATTATAACAATGATAAATCAAAGTTAATAAATAAATATAATAATCAAAAGAGGTATTTGGAAGTAAACCATAGTTGGTTAGGTTAGATATCAAGCAGATGGTCAAGTGAGAGGGATTTCAGCTTTAATAAGAACATCTCCAACCGTACGCCAATCGAGTGCTTGGCGTCGTTCGGTCGCTCCAACCGAACGCCAAAATGTCCGCCATTTGCTTGCGGGTGAACAGTGTTGCACTGTTCACCCATGCTATTTTCCTCTCTCAACCGGAAAAATGCGCCAAAGGTGAAGGATCGTTACCTTCGCGCAGAAGTAAAAAAATGGCGTTCGATTGGAGCAGCGCCACACCATTTTTGCGTTTTGCAGTATTTTGGCATGAAAAATGGAGTTCTCGGTTGGAGATGCCCTAAGGAGGTAATTGGCTCTGGGTTCGGCTGGGTTGGTCGGGATTAGAGATCGGAAGAGGAAATGGAGGTCTTTGGCCGATTGGGAGTTGGAGATCGAAGATGAAGTTTTGAGAGTTCAATCGCCTGAAGAGGAATGGCGGGCTCGATGCATACGACAAATGCAGCTCTGAGGATCGTACAGGAGGTTAGAGAGTCGGCCGCTGGTTCTAGGGTAGGAGGTTGAATGGCTATTGCGGCTTGGGGTTCGTAGTTTTGTGAAAGGAAGAGGAGTTTGCGGCTTGCTGGGTCGGATGAGATCAGATAGGGTTTGCTGGTTGAGGTAGATTTGGTATCGGCTTGTTAAAGGAAGATGGATCAGAAGAGGCGAGGCTTGTGATTTGTGACTAGGTTGGTAGCTTCGAATCAGAAGCTTGGAGATGACGAAAGTCGAACATGGGGCGAAATTGGGAGTCGGGTTCAATTGCTAGAGCTCGTGTGAGGGAAAGAAGAAGAGGCGAAGTCTTCGTTTGGCCTCCTTTTGACTCAAGCGGGAGCAACGGTCGAGCCCATGTGGGACAGGACAACTCGACGCCGTTTGCAGGAGATAGGACTATAGCAGTGGCAGATCTTTGGTGATTTGAGCTACTTTCTTTATATTTTTTTTATTATCTTGTTACAGAAGGCAACATTACATTACTACTATAAAGTTTTCAATATTTTCATGCTTTATAAGGTGTAATATTTTGAACAAAATTTATTGGAAAAATATTTAAAATAAAAATAACAAGTGTAATAACTTTAGTCCAAAATGTATTTTATAAATTTTTCAACTTCAACATAATTCTTGTCATCTCTACAACAGTTATGTTCTTTCTTTTCATAATCCTATTTTGTTGTGGTGTATTAGGAGCAGCTAATTATCTAAATATTTCATACTTGTTACAATTTTATCAAACTCATCAGATGCAAACTCTCCACTTCTATCTATGTATAGAATTTTAATATTCTTGTCACTTTAATTCTCCATTAATGTTTTAAATGCTTAAACTTTTGAAAGGCTTATGATTTATGCTTTAAAATTATACTCAATTCATTCCTCTTGTAATCATCAACTAATAGAAGAAAATATTTATACCCTCCATGAGACAATGTATTTATTGGGCCACATAAATATGCATGAATTAACTCTAAACATCTTCTTGCTCTTCATGATTTTTCATATGAAAAAGACTTTCTAGATTACTTTCTCATAACACAAGCTTCATAAATTGTACTATAATTAACTTTAGGCAAATATTAAACTATCTTCTTATGAAATAATAATTTTCAACCTCCAAAATACATGCGACCATATAAAAATGTCATATTTCTACATAAGATAACTTCTTAATTAACCATCAATACTTTCTCTTGAGCTGTAGAAATATTAAAAGAAAAAAAAAATCATATTTTGTGTCATCTGAATTTTTACAATTTGTTGCTTACTTTTCTTGTCTTCAATATTACAAGCCTTTTATCAAATTCAAATTTATATCCACTATCGATTAATTGTCCAATGTTTAGCAAATTATGTACAAGTTTTGGAACATGCAAAATATCATGTAATAGCTTTACATTGTTATCATTTATCTCAACAATAATACTCCCCTTGCCTTCAACTTGAACAAGATTATCATTGCCAAATTTGACTTTTGATTTCTTTGACATATTAATCTCTTTGAAAAGAGATTTTATTCCAGTTATATGATTATAATAACCACTCTCAAGGAACCAAAATTTTAAATTATCACAATCACCTTGAAAATTTATCATAAACAAATTATTTTGATTTGTTATCTTCTTTACAACATTGGCCTATTTTTGTTTTGACCAACATCTATCTTCTGAATATCCAAACTTTTTACAAAAATTACACAACACTTTGTATTTTCCTTCTTGTTTCCTTTGCTTGTTCCAACAGTTAATATGAACAAACTTCCTGCAATAATAGCATTGCTTTTGACCGCAACTTTTTCTTTTCTCTATATGCTCCTCTTCCACGAAATGCACCATGACCACCTCTTCTTTTATAAGCACTTCATGCTCCTCTACCACAACCTCCTTTGTTGCTACTACCTAAAATTTTCTTCACTTGAAATGCCCTCTCAACTATCTTTATTTCTCTTCTATTTATTCTCTCCTCATAAGCCATCAAAGAACTAATCATTTCATCAAAATAATACACAACAAGATATTTGTATTCTTCAATAGCGGCCACCATATGTTCAAAATTAAATGGGTGACTTCTTAGGACTTTGAAAACTACCTTTCATCAGACATCTACTCTCCAAATGATCACATTTTGTTTACAATTGTTGATACAAAAAAGAGATAATTCTGAACATCATATTCATGATTTCAAAGTCAAGTCTCATAGGTATCAACTTTACTGTCTTTACTTTTGTAGAGCCTTGAAACTCTTTGTCTAAAATATCCCAAGCTTCTTTTAATGTTTTTTCCATAGAAATTCTTAAAATATTTTATCATCCATAGCTTATTGAATGAAAAACAAAGCCTTTGAATCCTTCTTGTTATCATTATTTTTTCCTTCATATTCTCTAATTTACATACCATTCATGATAAGATCCAATAAATCTTGTGATTTAAACAAGGTCTTCATTTTGATACCCCAAAATACTTCTTACCATTGAAGATGGGAATTAAAGGTTGAGAAATAGTGCTTGTTGCCATGAAAAAATTTCACAAATACTTGAACGAGAATCACAAACCTTATCTTAGAAGAATACATGAAGTCTTTCAAAACTTTGCTTCAATCCAAAAATTCATCACCCATTTCAATCCAAACCGGACTCGATACCACAATGTTGAAATATTGGAGAAATAAGTTAAACAAAAGAATAAGAAAATACTAGTGGAAAAATAAATAGCAAGTGCAGAAGTTTATTCTTCAATACTTCACGTACAGGAACCCAAAACAATTAATAGCTATTTAATACAACTTGAAAACCAACTAATATAAATAATCAAAGGACACATCTTTTCACTGTGGGCTCCGAAAATTCCATTTTGTGTGTGTATGATCCCAGCCTCTCCATGTCATCAGTCTATTTATTTTTAAGTGTTTGTGTGACCACGACGATAGAGAGTTTTAAGGGGATTAAGTTCCGGTGGAATTTTCAGAAGGCAGATTGGGTTTTAGATAAGACACTACCCAGAGATTTCGCCCTCATTTGGTGAGGACTTTTTGATATGAGTTCTGGTTTCCTATAGGCGCAAGCCCCTATAGTTAATTACCCCTCGGACCGGAACTCGGTATTGCTATGTTTGTGTATTGCTAGGTATTGCTAGATATTGCTCGGTATTGCTAAGTATTGCTTCACAATAACGAGAAATACCGCTCTATTAAGATCAATACCTAGCAATACCTAACAAAACCGGGGTATTGCTCGGTATTACTAGGTATTGGTCTTGATAGAATGGTATTCTCGTTACCGAGCAATACAGAGCAATATCCCAGTCTGCACAAATCAGCCAATACATAGCAATACCGGGTCTGGGTCAAGTCGTCGGGCTGCGCGGTAAAGAATAGGAGCACGTTGCACCATTTTACTGACGTCCGAACGTAGAGCTACGTCAGGACACCGGATGTAATAAAAATTCGTGTGTGAGAGATTATTATGAGGGACTTATAGTGTTTTTAATTTTTGCTTAAATTATTATATTCATGATCTTAGTAATTTCAGCATAAATTTACAATCATTTAAAATAATTTTAATAAAACTTATATTAGAATATATTTATTTAAAAAAATTTGGAGCATAGATTTACCTTATTTTGTAAAAGCTATGAATTTCTCTCTCTCATATATATATATATAAAATAAAATATTAGAATATATTTATTTAAAAAAATTTGGAGCATAGATTTACCTTATTTTGTAAAAGCTATGAATTTCTCTCTCTCATATATATATATATATATCAATTAAGATAAATTCATACACGCATCACATACGCAAGACTCAAATCCATGACTTTTTAGTTGATATCCAAAACTCTCAACTAATAGACTAAGCTGAGCTGTGTTGAATTTATAATATTGGAAATATGCAGCTCACCTTGGTTTATTGGTTTGAAGCTTTGGCTACCAACTAAAAGGATTATGGTTCAAAGTCTTACGTATGTGTTGTGTGTGTGAGTTTTTCTTAATTAACCTAAATGTCTATAATGCATCAACACTCCATAATAATGATGATTATCCTCATGAAGATAAAACTTTTGGTATAAGATGAGGCCCATCTATTGCAATAAATTTTTTTTAAAGATATATATAAGAAAAAGAGACCAAATAAGATATGAAGGAAATATTTTATACTCACCCAATTATATATTTACATTGCATTAACTTGACATATTTCTTATCTTTTTAACATCTATTTGAAATATTTATGAATATTTTATGAAATATCTACATAAAAATTTTCTTGGATATTGATTTTGTACTTTGATGATCACTATATATTCCAAAATTAGTTTAAAATTATTAAAAATTAGCAAAAAAGCTTTTGACTTTATTGATTATAACTTAGTTCATTTAATGTACTAGTAACTACTTAATTCATTTCTACATAGGCTATGTGAGAATTATTCACAAAAGGAAAAAACATAAGATAAATAAATTCAAAATAATAAGTTAAGTTCATTGATCTAAGTACATAAAATCATCCAAAAATGCTCGTAAAAAAAAAAAAAAAACATCGCTCAAGAGTTACACTTTAAATAAACCTTGACCCAACTCTCAAGAGATTGATTTCAAGCTTATATTTTATAAGTCTTGTCACCTAGTTGCTCCAATGTATTATGAAAAATAAACTCAAATCCTTCTACACAAGTATGATCACATTGTGTTTCCTCATAACATCTAAGCAAAATATATTGCCTTGTGGATTCTTGTCCTTAATCTCATCTATGCCCTTAAATTCAATTAATTTAATAATAAAAAAGGCCTTTAACTCATCTATGCCCTCTAATTCATTGGATTAATGAATTTTGAACTAAATATTTTATTCATTTGATCTCTACAACTTTGCATTCTTTTGATGACTTCAAAATGTTAATCTTACTCTTCAACTATGCAATCTTTTGACCATTTTGAATGTCTTCCAAGTTAGCATGGGCCTTGTTAGTAAACACCTCAACAAACTTTTTAATGGACTACTCGAATCAAGGCTTTCCTAAAAGAACATCCTTTTCCTTCAAAGAACCTCATAACTTTCTTCATCACGTCAATATTATTTGTCGTAAATATCTTATAATCATTTGTTAGAAAAAAATAAAGTTTGCCAAGTTGTCCCTAACTCTCTTGTCCTATTCCTGTATTTGGTGGCAATCATAGTAGAAGCTTATGCATAAAAGATTTATTTGGGATAGCTTTCTTTCTGATTCTTAAAATAATTTTTTAGTATAAAAATTTTAATTTTGTACTAGAAAGCATTAAAAAAGTCATTCCAAATAAAACCAAAATCAAGGTAAATGGCTAGTTCATGACCTAAGGCAACTAATTAACCTTATTCTTTGGCATTAGAGGATCCATGTTGGCATCAACCATTTCTCCACCATTCTTCACACATGCAAAGTTTGACTTGCTTCTCTTATCCTTACTACTTCATTTAAAAACTCATAGAAGGTGGTATAAGGCACTCTATCCTTTCCTTTGCTATACACAACATAGAAGAAAACTAACACTAAGGTTTCATTTGGGACAACTTTTTTGTTGCTTTCTAAAACAGCTTTCTAGTACAAAAATTTTTTGAATTAGAAAATTTTATACTAGAAAATCGTTTTAGGAAGTAGTACGAAAGTTATCCCAAATGAAGCCTAAATAACTTCTTATAAAGTTGATAGTGCCATGACTTCTAAAGATATTGGCCGAGAAAAGAATGGCCACCTTAATATAACTCTTACGTCTATAATATAGATATCTAAGGTGCATGTCATTCTGAAAGGTTCATGATGAAGTCACATTTTCTTTACACAACTATGATAGGGATAATTATAATCAGCAATACCATGCTCGACTTCATGAGAAATAATGCTTCCACCAATTTTTTTATTTATTCAATAAATCTATCATCTTAATATGCTCCAATGAAAATAGAACAAATTCACATTCTACTTTTTGTCATCAGTGAAAGAGGCTCCAATCTACCATGGTGAAAAATTTTGAGCAATTAATAAGCGCGGCCTAATAACACACCCTTGAAAGAGAAGTCTTTGAGGATTCACTACAGAAAAACAGCTCATTTCCAGCAGAATTTTCGGTGGAAGTAAATTCATCAGAAATTTCGACGGATTTTCCGACGAATTTCCGATGAAATATTTCCAACGGATTTCCCGGCGTACTTCTGATGGAATTTTTGAAGTTATTTCCGGCGCATTTTCTGTTGGCGTTTCCGACAGAATTTCCGACGAAACTAAAATTTTGCAGGAAAATGTCAATTAGTAATATTTAAAATTTTTCATTTTGTTAAATTAAATTAAATATTGCTAAAATAAATTAAATTAAATTTAATTATTTTGAATTTTATTAAGTTTTTATTTTAAATAAAATAAAAACTCACATTATAAATATTTTAAATAAATTCTATCAAATATATTAATTATTTTAATATTTTAATATATTAACTATTTTAGATAATACTTTCTGTCTCTAGTAATATAAATTAAAAAAAAAAACTCACAAATTTATACTTTTTGCAAAGGTGGCCTGGTGGTTTGGTGGACAGCAGAATTACTAAAGGGGGCGATGGGAATTCGAACCCCACTAGGTGCAAGCCTGCAAGCACTACGGGCAGCGGGTCAAGCCTGCGGGCGGTACGAATAAGAAAAAGAAGAAGAAAAGAAGTATGACTAGAACAAAAAAATCAGAAACTTTGAATAAAGAATTAGACTGTAATTTGAGCCTTTTTTCCTTCTTTACAGAAAAAGAAAAGAAATTAGAAACCTCAAAAAAAGCCTTTGACTTTCATTTCACCGGGTCACAGGATTAGGATTTTTTTTTCATTTTTTTAAATTTCTGACGTAGTTTATATTCACCGAAAATTTTTCCGGTGGAAAGTTTTACGCCGATAACACTTTTTTGACGCTCGTTACACCGGCGTAAATATTTCTGTCGGAAAACCGCCGGAAATACTAATTTCCGGCAGTCGAAAATACTAATTTCCGGCGGATTTTGACCATTTCTCGACGAAAAATAGAAGCCGGAAATTAACATTTTTTCTGTGGTGATTATAGAAGTAGAGGGTTTCTAAGGAAATGAAGTGACAAATGTTGAAGTTGCCTAATATTGATCGAATCGTAAATCATCATTTTGGTTATTTAAATAATCAAATTAAAGATCTTTAGGAATCAATTAAAAAGTGGTTAGAAGCACCAAAGGTGATTATACATCATATGAAACTTCTCCCCTCATTCATTCTAGAGAATCTTTTATGCTTCTCTAAAATCTAAAGTTCATAAACTCTCCTAGAAATCTTTAACTTCTCAAGAGATTTAGGTGAGCTTAAAAAAAGATTATCATGCATTTCATTTAATATTAATTATTAAAAAATCAAACCTACACGTTAGAACTGAAGTGATTGACTCGATAGTCAAAAACTTTGAACTTAACACTTCAATAGATTTTTTAGGCTTCGTTTGGGACGGCTTTCTTACAACTTCGTATGAAACAATAAGAAAATCGTCTCAAACGAAAGCGTCCCAAACGAAGCCTTAGTCTTGTCTTAAAATTGATATTCGTTCACAACTCTAACAAACTACTTTCTTATCTTATCTTTTCCTTTCAAACTTGTGTCAACTTCAGCATATTCAGTCCTTAAGAAGTCAACATTTTTACTTACTCCAACTTCATCAAGTGGTTCAATTTTGATCTCATTCGATGGAAAAAAGTGAAGATAAATATACTCGGCATCTCATATTTAACTACTAATAATATGATAATTTAATAAATATATTTTATTAGCATTTGCATGATATAGATAATAAAGATCCTCTTAGTAGGAGAAATTAAGAAGAAAAAGATGAGAAATTAAAATGAGAAAAAATGTGGAATATAGATTTTTGTATAGATTAAGATCAGATTGCAAATGAGAAATGAGAGTTAATGAATCACTTATGAGGTGAGCTCAATCAGCCTGCATTTTGATTTGGCTCATTTAAAAGTATTATATTTCAATATAATATATGTGTCAAAATATGTTCATAATTTTCAATGTTTTGTGCCTCACCGACGTAAATTATATCGTGGGATGTGATATTTTATGGACTTTTTTTTAAATTATTTGTGCTTCATATCTTAGATAGAATACAAACTGCGTACATATGCTTGAAAAGGTTGGAGTGCTTCCAGTGACATATAAGATTAGAAAGAGTCGTCTTAGATGTTTGATCACTAAAAATATTGGCCTCCCAATGACTCTGTTAGGAGAGTAGATGTGTTAGTTCCTAGAGATGTAAGCCTCGTGACCCAGCTTGGGTTCGCCTCGATAAGGCTCTTGAGCTGGGCTTGATGAGTTAACGAGACAAGCTTGAGCCAGCCTTGACTCGACTAGTTAGCTCGATAGCTGACTCATTTAAAAAATATTAATATAAAATGTACTTAGAATATATTAGCATTTATGATTTTAAATACAAAATTATTAAAAATGTTCAAAAATTATATCTCACTCCCTTGTATTAATTGATTCTTTATTATATTTCTTTTAATTTTTCA
This sequence comes from Dendrobium catenatum, assembly GCF_001605985.2. Classification (NCBI taxonomy): domain Eukaryota; kingdom Viridiplantae; phylum Streptophyta; class Magnoliopsida; order Asparagales; family Orchidaceae; genus Dendrobium; species Dendrobium catenatum. Next base: position 971,671 of record NW_021320036.1, on the reverse strand, counting down.
TTATTTTTTATCATATTATTATAAAAATTACTTGAATCATAATAATCTTCTCTCTTTCATATTAAACGAGCTAGCTCAAACTCTAGAATAAAGCACAAGCTCAAATTCAAACTCAATTAATTGATCAAGCTAAAGCTCCAGCTCAAGCCAGGTATGACTCGAACTTGGCTCGACTCATTTACACCCTAATAAATTAGGCCTATATTAAGAAAGGAAGGGTAGACATAAAAATTTTGATTAGAAAATATATTTTATTAGATTTAAATAAAATTCAACTTCTAATAGAACACATTGTAAGAAAAATTCATGATAAAGACTTGTTATTATTATTATTTGTTATGAAAATGAGGTAATTTTTTTCAAATAATTAATGAATAATTTAAGTAAGTATAAATCTTAAAAATTATTGATGATATTTATTCTTTAGCCCTCCATATTCTTAATAATAAAAGAAAGCATTGAATCTCTCTTTGGATGCATTGATAGGCCACGTGGGGTGGGGCCCATAATAAATAAGGAAATAGCCTAAGATCCAAATGAGTGAGGCAAACTTATTTGGAAATTTTATCGTCACCTTTAAATTATTATTGGAGGAATGTGAAGAAATGAATAGAACAAAAACATATAGTGTCATGCATGAATTTGCCTAAGATGGAAGTGTTCATGAGAGGGTTCTTTTTTACATGATAATGATTTCATTTGAGACAGTTTTCTTACTGCTTTCTAAAACAATTTTTTAGTACAAAAATTTTCAAAATTGTCCCAAATGATTCCAATATTGCATTTTGTAACTGCTTTAACAGAAATGAAATTAATGATATTTTATGCCATGACATTGACATCCATGCAACATATAAGATTTGTGGAAGAATATTTTAGCACTCAAATAAACTAAGGAAAATTAAAATATTATAGATATTGTATTTAAGTTTGTATGCGAGCAATAATAAAATCTTCCTATCAAGTATAAAGCGAGTGTGATAGAGGGAGAAGTGAGAGAAAAATAGAAATATAGAAAAAAAAAAGTTTTGAGATTTTATTATAGTTTGGTTAGAAAGTTCAATTTTATGTGGCTTGAATAAATTATAATGTGTGAAGATATGATTCGATCTTTTTGAATGGTCATACTCAATATTTGACCATTTATTTGTTTATTAGTTTAAGTTCAGGATTATGTGGTGCGAACACTATATTTGAGTTGTACATATGACTTTCAAGTATTAATAGGTTGTTGGCATGTTTCATAAGAGAACATGTATTTAGTGGGTCACCATAAATGTACCCACCCAAATAACATCAGGCCCATTCGCTAGGCTCACAAAAGAAGATCGCCCCACTCGTGGGCATCTGAGGACTTTGCTGGTCAAGCAACCTGCTATTTGCCCCACATAAGGATGGCAACCATCGCAACAACATACCCTCACCCAGGGGTGATGCCTTCATCATGTACATCGAAGGCCAGCTACAGGGAAGCACCTGCCCAGAGGGCCCTCAACATGCCCGGCCTACCATAGCCGATCACTAAGCTCATCTTCTCATTCACTTCTACTCACTTGCTTTTTCCCTTAAAGTGACGTGAGGCGAAATGTAGGTCATTCACAGTCTCATGAAAACATTCATTTGCCAAGTTTTCCTTGTTCAATATACATTCGCAGACTCACTCATTCCCAATCAGTACCATAAGACTTGCCCATACTGATGGGCTCGTCTAGATACAACTCATCATCAATCTTTAGTTCTCACTCTCCCTCAGTCAATCAGTTGGCGACACATGTCTTAGGCACTTTTTACTTTGTTTTTGATATAGCTTTTATATGGCCCTCACAATCCTATAAATAAGTGGAGAAGAATATTTTGAATATTTTGACTAAGTATTAGATCTCTCGATTGATCTTTACTAGATAGCGAGCTATCCTCTATTTTTTTTTTAAGCTTTTATACTTCTTCTCTAGCATGCTCTCTCTCTCTCTCTCTTGCTTTCTATTCTCATTGATTCTTAGGCCATCACTCATATAGGAGGCATGCTAGAAAGTTGGGTGTCATCCATGATATGGATAGATCTGGATTCAACATGAGCAATATAAATAAAATTACATTTTATGACTTTAGAATGTTTGATGTAAAAATATCGTAAGTCTTTCTAGATAATCTCTTGATAAATTCTAATGTTGGGGTAGATCATTTGAGAGAGAGTTTCCATTGACAAACTCTAAAGTAGGTTCCATTATAAAATTCCTTGATGTGATTGTTGGCCGGTGATCATGATGACTTCAATTATGGAGTTCATTGTGAGCAGATCATTTATTATGGTGACTTTATGAAACTTAAATTAAATGATGCCTTTGACTACTTAAGTTTCGTTGTTATTGTTGGGAAAATAAAGATGTCACTAATAGGGGTGTCAATTCGGGTCAACGGGTCTGATTCGGGTTGAATCCGGAATTGATCCAGCACTATTCTGGTCAATCCGAGCCCGAACCCGACCCATTTTTAACAATGGGTCAGGTTTCCGGACCCGAACCCAACTCGATTCGGGTCCGATTCAACCCGACCTGACATGAATGACCTGAAGTAGACCTAAAATTGCTAGTTTTTGGGTTGAAAATCGGGTCAATTTTCGATTTTCGGGTCAAAATCGGGTTAAAAATGGGTCAATCTCAGGTTTCCGAGTTCGTTGCAAAAAAAAAAAAAAAAATTTTTTTATTTCACGAGAAATATATCATTTCTCGAAGTGTTTTATTTTCTTAATTTTATTATGGCAAATTTTTTGGAATAATAAAAAAAGCCTTTTTATACATACAAATTACTTAGATCTTACTTAATTATTTTATTTTTAATTTTATTGGAAGCTTTATTTACAGTAATACAAAGGGAAGGAGAGAAAGAGAACTAAAGAGTGAAGCCAGTGGCTTTTGTTGTCTATGATGAACATTGAGGTTAAGACAATACCTCCTTCTAAGGATGAGACCATATTAACTTTGGCAAAGGAAATAAATGCATTGGTGTAGAGGTTGAGCTTCACATTACTTGATTAGAAAAGGGAGTTCTTCATAGAGGGAGATTTAGGCTCCGTTTGGGACGACTTTTTCATTGCTTTTTAAAACAGAGTTTTAGTACAAAAATAAAAAAAATTGTAGTAAAACTCCGTTTTAGAAAGCAATAAAAAAGCAGTCCCAAACGAAACTTTTTTATTGTTTCTTAAAAGTAGTTTTTTAACATAAAAATTAGAAATTTTGTACTAAAAAGCTGTTTCAAGAAGCACTAAAAAAGTCATCCCAAACGAAGCCTTAGACACTTGCAAACCTAATATCTCATAAGCATTTCAAATATGTTGCACTTAATTTACATTATATTTGAAAGATGCATTTGAAGTAACTACAACCAAACATTGAGTTTTACTATGAATATTGCGAACTATTTTACGGGCAAAATTGAGTGTACTTTAGATTTTGAAAATTTTAAAGTTGTTTTATTTGAATTTATGTTTTTTTAGAAATGTTTTTACCTAAATATCATAAAAGAAGTGGGGCCAGGTAAACTTATTTGTAGTCGAATGAGACATCAATCTCACAGACAGGTGGACCCCATAGCAGCATATATAGCGGCTTGTGATGGCTATATATTTGAACTATGTATGGTGACATGGCACATCCTGATTCGCCTCCGAACGGCCTGTGACTGCACTGCACACAATAATTTCTCCTATGCATGGGCATAAAATAGACAATCCCTTCATAAAAAAATAATTTCAATTAATTCATTACATACCTCCATTACTCCATATGCTCCCAATGTGTAATAAAGAAAAAAGGAGGGTGCAAAATGCAAATTTTAATGAGTTCCTCCTAAGGTGAAAAACTATTCAGCTTTACTCTGAATAAAAATACTTTAGTTCTTTATGGTTTGAATAAATATCTCAATAAAATTAAATAAATAAGTCAAAACAACAAAAGAGAGTATTTCGAGACAAGCAATAATTATTAGTGTTGATGATAAACAAAAAATTAGGTGAAGTATGAAAGAAATTGGAAAATGTTGGATGGACAATCATTGTTTCAATATTTTTTAATAAAGTTTTGAAAATTATATTAAATATTGAACTAGAAAAAAAATCAGAGATTTAAGGTTCAAATATTCAATTGATGTTAAACTAGATGATGTAATAAGTATTAAAATTATTTAATATAATTTATATGATTTGACAATGATATAATAATGATATTTTTATTAATCTAATTTATAATATTTTAAATCAAGATCTTTCATCTTTTAATATTTTGGATATAATTCTAAATCAAAATTTTTGGGACATGATATTTTGATTATTTATATGATATTAAAATTCAAAAAATAATAATATTCAAAATACAAGCTTAAAAAATATAAATATAAGAAGATTTGAGCTTACTAGAACTTCTAAATCATTGTTACAATTATTTGATCAAAATAACAAGATTAGAAATTGATTTGTAATAGAAATGGCTGATTCATTAAGAATACTGGTTCACTATTCTTCAATTCAATCACTGATATCGATCATTTTTTGTTGGTTCTCTATAAAAGCAATTTTTAGGCTGATCGACCCGGACATGAATTTGTTCATAGTTGACCCAATCGAATGAGTCGAGCCGATTTGATTTTAAAAATCATGATTTTAACCATAAATATTTTTGGATCTAAATTTGTGGTGGATGGCAGAGAGAAATAATGGAGAGAAAAAGAGATATTGGGAGAAGCTTTGAAATTCTTTCTTATTCCAAGTAAAAGTACAAAAGTGATGTGACATGATCAAGTGTAAAGCTATTTAAAGGTTTCTATTAAAATTTAACTTTATGAAATTGATTAAAATTAAGGATTTCAAAAAAAATTTATATAAAATAGCTAAAGAAGATTATGAAGAAAATAAATCTAGTTGATTGATAGTTGTTCAATTGTTTGATTGCTTCTCCTAATTTTTGTGGTGAAGTTGAGCCCTATTTAGTGAGTTTTATAGGATAATTTAATTTGTTAACAAGTGTTTTAATTTAATAAGTGAACGTCCTTAATTGATCGATCAAAACCCTTGATAAACAGGCAAATCTCTTTAATGAGTTGCTAATATTTTGTGAAAATAATTATTCTAATGGCAAGCAAATCAGTTCCTTTGGCGACCAGACAAGATGCGACTTAAACGACATAGGAATTTGGGTGACTCCAACCTTTAGAAATACCAAATTTTAATTCAGGCTTACAACGTACTAAACCTAGTTATGCTTGTATATCAACTTGATTTACGCGATCTAAATAAATATGAGAGCACATAACTTTTTCGATTTGCCTACCTTATTTGAAAGAAGTACATAAATCAACAAGAAAACAATTTCCTTAGAGTCTAACTCGACTTGGGTGAGCTACCATATGGAAAGTGATTACTCGAATGGATCGGATTTGATTATTTTTGCTTGACATATCAATATTAAAGGAATGCTAGTAAATAATTGCTATTGATATTCAGTTCAAAGTTCTTTTATTTTTGATCTTTGACCTCCATTCGTGTTTTAGTGACTAATTCTCAATTGAAACGAAAACAAGCTTAACAATATCCCTAGTTATTAAATGATAAAAATACTCCTATAAAGACTATGGATGAGATGTTATTACTATAGCAACCACCAAAATGATAGAGACGATGCTAGAAGAATTGACTAAAGTAGCTATTGGTTAGGATAATTTGATTATGAAACTACTTGTATACCCAAATCCAAGGACACTAACTTTAAAATAATTCAAAGGATATTGTTGTCATATTTATTAGTTGAAGAGGCCTAAATGTGTGCCACTAGATCTATATATAGATGTTGTTATTAAAATCATATTGAGAGTGAGCGAGCTATTGGGAACACCTAGCTGAAAAAGTTAGGGCTGTCAAAATCGGGTCACGTGTCGGGTTCGGGTCAAACTCGGAATTGACCCGACACTAGTTGACCCGACCTATTTTTGCAAACGGGTCAGGTATTTCAATCCGAACCAGACCCGAGCGGGTTATCGGGTTGACTTGACCTGGCCCGACTCATGGACATGACAGTGCAGACAACGGCACGATAGCCCCGACAACAGCGTGGAAATGGCAGGGTCATCACTCGTTAGAATGACGTAACTCACGCGAAGAAATGCAACGACGATGCTGGTAGACTCGACGTGGGTATACTTGATGCGACGCAACACAGGTTTTTGGGTCGTGTCAAATACTGACATCCTCACATGATGTGATACATGCCCTTAAAGGAACAATGAGAAGTCACTCATATACTGCTATGCTTCGTTGTTTCATGTATTGAACAAATACTTTAGGGTTCCTATAAGTTTTGCTAAAAATGAAGTTCGTATGATTCTAAATTTAATTCACAAAATTTTTAATTCATCCACTATATTCAATTTCACATGCTTGATTAATTGACTTTAATAATAATAATTATTATTGATTAAATTTGAATGAGTTTTAAGTGCCCTATTTTTCTTTAACTCCTTAATCTTAAAATTTTAATATAATCACTCTCAGATCATATATAAAGAAGACAAAAAGATGACATGTTTTCATTTAAATATGGCTTATATTTCAGCTGAAGTTCCTATTAATTTTATAAAACATTAACCTGAATAATATACTAAATTGTTCTCTCTGGCTATGGAAAATGGCCTTTACTCACCATTAAATGAACCTTCTCCTATTCAAATTCATTCCATTGCTCATTTCTGCCCTCCAAAAATGAATTATTTTCTTATGTAGGGGCTATTTATTTTGTGTGCTCATTGGTTGGATTAATTTACGGTGTATTTCGAATATATTAAAATTTTACAGTGCAATTCTTTTATAAAATCAAACACCAAATATTCTCAAAATTCCCGTATTTGAAATATTTTACCCCCATTTTACTTTAAACGAAAAAATCCTTAGGTTAATTGGGTATAAAATGTTTTAAATATAGAGCTTTTGAAAATATATGTTTGATTTTATAAAAATAAAATATAGGTTAAATTTTGATGTATTTGAAATACACTTCTAGATCATTTTTAAATATAATGTAAATTCTTTATCATTATTGTTGGCCGCCTCCTTCGTTTATCGCTATTAGCCACCATCGATCTACGGAGGCTGTCGCCACTAACGGCAACCACTGTCAGTCAATCTCTATCGCCAGCTGCCATTCGTCAGTCCTTATTATTTTTGAACTTTACATTGCATTTATTTTATTTTATGTTAAATGAAAAGAATAATCCCATGCATTTATTTTATATCTATCCAAACAATATCAAATATATTATTATTATTTTTTGAACAGGTAATATATATATATATATATATATATATATATATATATATACAGTCAACTATTCAATTGCTTGATAATATTTTTTATTTTTTAAGTGAAGCCTAAGATTTGAATTTCAGCTTAAAAAAGTAAGCACTTTATTTCAAGAAGCACGACACGACCTAAGCACTATATATATATATATATATAATTAAACTTAGGGTAAGCCTAAGAAATTCGTGTATAATTTTCATATTTTATCACTTTATTTTTATATATTTTAACGAACTTTAAAGCGGTAATAAAATATATATATTTAGTATTTATTTTTATGTTTTTTATGATGAGCATTAAAATATAAATATTAATTTGATTAAATTAAATGAAAATGTTCAAAATCAATCGATGGAAATTAAGGTTCCACCCAATTGTGTTTGCACATCCAGAAAAGTTGAGTGATATAAAAAAAAATAAATTATAAAATGTGCAATGTTTACATAATATTTATGTTATAAAAAATATTAGAAATGTTATAAAATAGACACCAAAAGTTTTTATAATTTAGGGTTAAAAAAAAATCATATTTACAATTACATATGTTTTATTTAATGACGACTTATATTAATAAATTTTTTAGCATACTATAAAAATTAAATTTTATTTGAAAAAATATGACTGAATTTTATTTTTAAATAAATTAATCTTGCTATTGAAATATGAGTCATACTCCTTCATACTATTTCCTTCACTATAAATGTATGTGACTGAAGTATTCATTCTTTTAAATAGACACTGCATTACTTGGGTTACATATAAAGTCAGGGCTATGATGAAAATAATTAGTTCATAATTTAAAAGTTTTAATCTTTGAAGGTAAGAGTAGGTGATTTTGTTCTAATAACTAGGTTGGGCTTTGGTAAACAATTTAATAAAAAGTTCTAGGAGATGCTGTTAATTAGAAGATTAATTGATAACTAATTATGTGTTAGCAATAAATTTGAGTATAAACCCAGAAAATACATTCATAGACTACACTAAGAGAGAAGATATAAGAAACTTAAGTTTTCATTTTGTTATTGATGTTCTACCCAACCATGGGAAGCTTAGTTTTGTTTGTTATTTCCATTGAAATGCTAGCACTAGTTAAAGAAGAAGTATTTTTAGATGCCAATATGGGAGGCTATCATCAATGACAAAACTAAAAGGGTTAAAGAAGGATATAGTACACTAGGGGTGTCAATTTCGGGTCACGGGTCAGGTTCGGGTCGAACCCGAAATTGACCCGGGTTCAAACGGGTCGACCCTAACCCGACCCGGAAAGACAAACGGGTCGGAAATCCGAACCACGACCCGACCCGGCGGGTTGCCGGGTTGACCCGACCCGACCCGGTTTGGGTTCTGCCGGCGTCGGAACGGCGGCTGGCGTACGATGGGGGCGGACGCGAGAGCACTGGGCAGCGCCGCAGCGAGTGGGCGAGAGCGGGGGCAGCAACGCGGGCGGGCGCAAGCACTGGGCAGTGCCGCAGCGGGCGCGGGCGTGCTGGGCAGCGTCGCGTTTTGAAATCGGGTTGGGTCCAACCCGAATTTTTCAGGTCGGGTTTTCGTGTCGTCTCAAATATTGACACCCCTATAGTACACATTGAGGAAAATATCTTGAATAAGAAATCTTTAACCCCATACACTATCATTGGATATCACATATAATTATAACAAAAAGCTTATGAAACCATCCAAAAATTAGAGAGGGTATGAGAGGATATGTACAAAGTATCTTAGAGAGAGTACACACAAGGTGTTGATTTGAAAGAGTAATAAAATGCTCACAAGCAAAGATATTTTGCCATTATTATTATGAATAAAGTGGTAAGCTATATGCACATCATTATATTTTAAATATTAGTTTAGTTTAATTAATAAAGAGAATTAATTTTCAATCTTAAATTGAATAATTTTTGTATGTCATTATAAGCTCTATATTGGTGCATAGAGTTTTTGAGGAAGTTTATAAGTAAATTTATTTACAAATGTTCATCAGCCTTTTCTAATTAAGATTATAAAGAATAAAGAATCCACTATATATTTGTTACGAGAGTTTAGTTGTCACTCTAAGAAAGAAGTAGAATAAAATATACAAGAAAGAAAAAAGTATGAATGAGTAAATGCCCTCCTATTGCTATTCCATGCTCTCTTCTAGTTAACATAAGGAACATTTTATAGATGCTGAGGAGATGAAGAACAAAAAACTTATACTAAGGAATAATTAATTGAGGTTAAAGTAAAAATTAGACTCTCTAAGATATATTATATAGGGATTTGTATCATGGGCGGAACCCCATTAGGGTCGGGGGGGGGGGGGGGGGGGGGGGGGGGGGGGGGGGGGGGGGGGGGGGGGGGGGGGGGGGGGGGGGGGGGGGGGGTGTAATTTATTTCTCTTCATCCATTTTTTAGTCTTTATTACAAGGGTTTTTTGGCAATTGCCCCCCCTAAAAATTTTAAAATACTATGGTCGTTAGGTAATTGCCCCCAACAGGTCGAACCCCGCCATGGGACGCTGCCCCCTTGGACCCCCGACATATATGCCTTATAAATTTGCCCCCCATGAAAATTAGGGCTGTTCTGCCCCTGATTTGTACATAGGGAGTAGGGAAATAAATGAAACAATTATGGTACAACAATGTGAGGTGCATGATAGATAGAATGATCTTATTATTCATTTTTCTATTCATTATGAGGTTGAAGAAGATATGGTGAATGAGATTAAAGATGTTGTCCTAGTATTTAAGTTATAGATAAAGACACTACACAATTTATCATTTCTTTAAAAAAGGAGGTTGCAAAATATAAGTATTTAATCAGATATGTTATAGATTCGTATGGTAAGAGCCATACACAAACTAAATCATTAGACATTGACCCTCTTTACTCATTTGATGAAGATCAATTGTATTTCTTTTAGGCTTGGATATCATATATGGTAGATAACTCTAAAGGGAGAGAAAATGGAGTAAATGATGAAATCACGTCGTGATTTCAATTGTGAAATACACCCAACTTATAGCTTGATATAGAGATAAAAAATTATGTATTTTTATATTTACCGCTTAAGATTTCATCATAACTCATGAACCATATAAAAATATTATGTTGCTTACTATTGTTTTAAATTTAATTTTAGCATATACATTCTTTGTGATATTTAATAAGGGAGCGAGACTGTTGATATCAAAAAACTTGTAGATCAACTATCATGATTTTGGATGAGTTTTTTATTAGTAGTATATGTTGATCAGTAGTATCTCAATTTATGAAGTCGAGTAGTAAGAAGGATAGCTTCAAGTGTCCCACTTCTGTATTAGAGTATAACATCAGGGATGAACATAAGTCCCTAAGTTTTGAGTATATTTAGAGCGCACATTATCTAATGAATTAGAATAAAGTTCATTGAACAATATGTTAGATATTACTGACAATCAAAACTATGATGTTATAATGCTGTCACCCCTTTATAATTACACTATAAATCCCGCAGGTAATAGTGAATGTGTTTTGAAAAAATCTTCCTACATATATAGAGCTATTTAGGTTATTTACTCATGAGGAAAACCTTCTCTCAAAAAAGAAATAAAAGAGAGCCACCATAGATGGTGTTTTTAAAGCTACCATCAATATGCTCAATCGAGCACATCTTCTTCTTCATTTCAAAGAAAAATATTATAGAAGCTACATCTCTATACTGAAATGCACATAGGTTAGTAATTATACATACCTTTTCCTGTGAAGAAACAGTTGCAAGTGTCGTTTTCTTCTACTTTTGTTGTTTTGTTCTCAGTTCTTGTATTTTGAAATATCTGAATAACTCCCAAATCATTCATTCACCATAAGTTTAACCTATTAATTATCCTTTGGGTGTAGATGAGCCGAGTTGAGTATTTACCTAATTGAGTTGAACTCGTATAAATCTTATTGAGGCTAAACTTGAGCTCGAGCCTGACTCTATCTTACTCATTGAGCTCGAAATCGGTTTGTTAAAAAAAAAAAAAATTTAGTCTCAAACATAGCTCACTTGCTAGAGCTTGTTTAGAAAGCTCGAACTTGACTCGGTTATTAAGCTGAATTTTTTACTTTTAAATTAGCACTTCCAAAATTTTTATAGAATTTTTTAGTTTTAATATACAAATAAAATAATGGGAATATATATAAATAATATAAAAATATTATACAACTCTAAGTTAAAGTTAAAATTTGAAAGTATTTTAAATTAAAAGAGCAACTCAACTAGCTTATGACCCGAGCTAGATGAGCTCGAGCTCAAGCTTGTATTATATATAAGCTCAAATTTAATCTTGTGGTTCAATAAGTTCAACTCATGAGCTCATTAACAAGTCAAGTTCACTAACACCCTTAATTATCCTCAAAAGCTCATGCATTCGACTTAAGCTCAACTAACTTACATCTCTAACCATCCTTCAAAACTAATAAGTTTGGCATTACTACAACTTTTCTCCATATATTATCAACATATTAAACCTAACAATCTCACACCTCATGCTAAAGCCCTAAAGTTATAATAATAAGGCTTTTATCTTTATTGTACATTTCTCTATTACATGTCATGTCATGAAGCCTTCTTGATTGGATTTTAATCATTTTATAATAAGGTGAGGACTAAAGCAACCATTTGGATATAATTTTGTTAAGATTTGTGATTATTTTGAAGAAGAAATGAACTTATTTATTAGCCACCAATATGTATTTTTTTAAATAGATTACTTCACTTAAAAATAAAAGGATGATAACTTGTAAAAGAGTATTTGTTGTAAGAGCTATTTCTGTTGACATTTGCCATTTGGTGTGAAAAGGATGGCTTAAATACATAGAATCATTATGAATATGTGACATAAATTTTGTAAGTTATTGACATAATAATTCTTAAAAATATATTGGACATAAATATAAGTAGAATAAAAATACATAATATTATGTATTGAGTATTTTTTAAAATAAAAAAAACTTTTTAATTCAAATAAATGCCTAAATTAAAGTTCTTATTATATCATAGGTTGCAAAGATCAAATTTCATTAAATAATTAAATTCTCATAGTTGGAATAATATGATTTAAGAGTGTTAAAGATGCTAAAAATATTTGAGGGATGTTGACTAGCATTGTGTCATAGAGCACTCGTGTGCTGAAGTGGCTAACAAGCTTAATGACAAACATAAATAGTTATTAAAACTATTTTTAATTAATGACCAATTAGCTTGACAATGACTCGATTAGAGTACATTCAACTTAATCTATGATTTATTTGGAGTGAATTTTTGAAAAGAAATATGAAACTATCGTTGTGACACATGAAAAAGTTGGGTTTAATTGTTTGAATAGTATAAAAATCTAAGAATATGTTAAATAATGGAAAGAGAATATGTACATCCAAGATTAAAAATATAAGATACACGATTTTATCTTGTTTCGCCAAAAATTCACTTATGCTCGCGTCTACAATGAGATGAAATAGCTTTCTCTTCATTTTCTTTCTTATATGAGATGCTAAGCACTTATTCTATATACAGAGATAATTATGAGCTCTAAATGTTCTTCCCATATAAATACTTATGAGGAACAAATATTTTTAGGAGGTAGATTAATTATTGATAAAGATTTGCCATATATTTTTCCCTCTTATGAGGACTTTGTGTTAAAGATATCTTATGGGTGCAAGCATCCATGGTTAATTTACCTCTTCCATGATGGAAGTCACTACAAGACAAATTAGATAAGCTCTCTCATAGATACATCACTAGAAAAGCTCTAATAGAAATAGAGAGATGATGATAAACTCTTGTGCACGAAGCAATTTTATAAGGGGATTAATGATTCATTTAATGAAGACTCCTTGATTCCATCATCCCTAGTGGATCATGTACCTAATCTTTTTAGTTAATGAAAGCAACCAATGCAACCTAAATCAAAGATCTTTGTCAATGGCCATAAATTTCTTTATTTAAGGGAGCTTCATAAATCATGGGTTAAAGATGATTGAATGATTAATATCATACTAGTGAACTGGTAGAGGTTGTTATGCCCTATCATGTGCATTACGAAAAATTGAAAGGCCAAATGCATGCCAAAAAGGAATATACAAACATTGATTGTAACCATAATTTAATGGTTCCAAGTCGATCACTTAGTCATGGGGCTTATGTCATAACTACTACTGAGCTTGGATTTGGGTTTCTTTGATAAAATTAATATGAGATAAGCTCCATAATATGCTTGGGTATAATTATAATTTAACACACTTAGTTTTCTTAGTGTAGAAGAAAAAAATGTATTCTTTGTGTTTTTATATTTTAAAGACATTTTGGGGATATTTCGTAGGGTCATTTATCTTAGGGTGCTAAATAGTAAAAATATCGAAGGGATAAATGGTATGTCTTGGTGATTTGAAGTTTAAAGGCAAACCTTAGGGGGAGCATCCATTGAATTGATTGGGTTGGTGGGTTGGAATCTCCTCTAATTAATATTTTGCACCAATATAACATTGATTATGGTGGTTTTATATGGCTTTAAGGAGTATTTAATTAGGAACTTTATGTTATTTAGGTAGTTCTAACATAGGCATTGGGGACTATAGAGTAACATTTTGACCTAGTTATAGGCTTTCAAAATCATTAATGAAATTTTCTTACTTATCTTATCTATGTCTCTTTTTTGAGAATAAACAAAAAAATATTGACTGTATGCATAAACTTTTATAAGAAGGCACCTCACATCAGGTCATAATTAGGCTATACTTGATTAGACAACTATTCATAATTCAATCTTCTTTAAATTTGTCATATTTAATCTTTATATTATTCTAAATGTAAGCTTGCAAGTGTGTAGCCCTTTCACATTTTCACCTAATTGGATAAAGTTCTATTAACTATAAATCATTCGTATCTCATTATGTATATTGTTGGAGAAAAAGTGATAATATGAGTTCATCATTCTCATAAAGGAGATTCTATTAGAAGAAATAAGTAAAGAGATCTAATATCATAATATCAACCAATCTTATATAGGCCCATATAAAATACTCAATAGAAGTTATACCATCAAAATCAAGTCAAGTCAAATTAAGTGAATATGAGTTAATCTCCCTCAGAGACTCGGCTCCCAAAAATTAATTATTATTGCTGAAATTTGTAACCAACTCTCAATAAGTGAAATATGCCTTTATATTAATTTGTATAGATTAATTATCAACAACAAGACTATGATTCAAATGTTATTATAATAATAGAACTATCTATGCTTTGAGATGGGTTAGTCCACAAGAAAGAGGATAAATCTTTATAAACAAATGAGATAATTATCTCTTTATCTTAAAAACCTATGCAATACTAATTATTGAATATCTAAATACTAAAAAAAAGAGTATAATGGACTTAAAGGGGTGATGAGTAAAAGTTAAGAAGTCCAAAAGTAAAGGTTAAAATAACCTTGGTCAGAAAATCATGGATCTATTAAGCTTAAAATCACTAAGCTGAGAAGGAGCCAATCCAATCCAATTGTGAGATGCTCTATAAGAAACAAAAATTGCATAATTTAGAGTTGGTATCATAATTAAAAAATGAGGAAGAAACACTTAAAATCTATGAATAGATGAATTCTATGATATAGATTTGATAAGATATAAGACCTATAAAATCTAGTGGAATACATAATTACCCACGTAAGAAAGTAAAAGAGATAGCCCAGCTATATGAACCTAGAGCTATTAACCACATTAAATCTATATTTGGGTCAAGACTGCTACTATTTAGTATACTAAGATAACTTTTAGCTAGGTATATTAAAAATTCTTGCCTGATAATAAAGCTCCATCATTAGGAATATGATATACAATATAAAGTTATATATTCTTAAGTGAGACAGATACTTCTGTTACGTATGATTGATCATTCATGCCATGAAAGTGCACTACCACTTGGGGGTTTGATCATTGGCCGGCTAGCTTTATCTTGCACCTCATCTAAAAGACACTATGAAAGTAAATTTTATTTAAAATGTTGCTTGAGAGGGCATTAATTTTTAATAAAAATCTTTACCAAACTTGATTTTAAAGTTAAATTTGAATATTTTATAGTAGTATAAAAGACTGTACCCTAAGATTCTACCATGCATGATGTCATCTTTAGCCCTAACAAAAATGTAATAATAATACAGTTAAAATAACATATAAAAAGCTATCCGATATTGCCAACTTAAAACCATCTTGAAATATCAATAATTGGATGGTCTGAAAATAAAAGGATTATAATTTGTTAAAATGTATTTTTTTTTATAAGGGTGATTTTAGTTGACTTTTAGGTTTAAATGAATGGCTTAAATTCTTCCCAACTACCATGATGCGTCATAAATATAATTATATGAATATGTGACACTTAAGATAATGGAATAATAAAACTTTGAAATATATTGGAAATAACAAGTTACATATAAATACATATTAATATTAAACATATTTCTTTAAAATGAAACAAAAAAAAAGGAATTACATTTTTTAGTTCAAATAATTAACTAAATTATAGTTCTCGTTATATCATAAGTCGTGTATATCAAATATCATAAATAGTTTAAATCTCATAGTTGGAATAGCATGACTTAGGTGTTACATAAATGCTAATTTTTTTTTAGAGTTTTTCTAATCTCATATCATATGTTGCTCCAATGTCAAAGTGGCTAACTTGTTAAATACACAATACAATCAATTATTATATGTATTTATACTTTATGCCAAATTTGCATGACAATTATAAGATTAAATTACATTGAACTTAACCTGCATTTCATTTTGATTGAAGTTACATAATAATGCAACTCTAATCCATTTATAACCACCATATATTATCAAAAACTTAAGAAGTGCCAATTATATGATTTTCGTGTCATCATCAATGAATTTAATATAAATTACATACAAAGTTCATGATAATATTAATACAAAAATTCTCCTTCTTTTCAATTACTTTTTGATTTAAAAAAGATAATATTATGATAATAAGCTTATTAATTTAATTCATATAAGGATAACCCATTATTTTCCTCATATTATAGCTACTATGATTGTTCTACGTGTTAAATGTGTTAATGATATTGTATTAACTCCCCTAAGCCTAAGAGAATTTTTTCTCTAAAGAGTTGAAGTTTAGAAATAAGCAGTTCATACTGATCTGCTGGTTGATAACTTTGACTATCAATTAAGAGATCTTGAATTTAAATCTCTTCAAAAAATTCTTTAAAGAAAATGAATAAATATCAATAAATTACATATATATTAATTTGAAAATTATAAGTAGGGGTGTCAATTCGGGTCAACGGGTCGAACTCGGAACTGACCCGACACTATTCGGGTCAACCCGAACTCGACCCGTTTTTAAAAACGGGTCAGGTTTTCGGACCCGAACCCGACCCGATTCGGGTTCGGGTCAACCCAACCAGACACGAATGACCCGGGGTTGACCCAAAATTGCTAGTTTTATGGGTCAAAAATCGGTCAATCTTCGATTGCCGGGTCAATCTGGGGTTTTCAGGTCACATATGAGTTTTCGTGTCAATTTCGGATCAATTCCGAATTGTTGGGTCAACCCAACCCGATTTTTAAAACGGGTTGATTTGTTACCCAAATCCGAATTTTTTTGAATCGTGTTTCGAGTTATGTCAAAAATTGACACCCCCAATTATGGCAAATTATTGGGTCAGGTGACCGAACGCAGAGATAGGTTCGGATAATAATAAAATATTATTTTAAAATTAGCGCAACTAAAGCGCAACTAAAGCGCAACCAAAGCGCAACCAAAGCGCAAGTCAAAAAGCGCAACTAAAGCGCAACCAAAGCGCAACTAAAGCGCAAGTCAAAAAGCGCAACTAAAGCGCAAGGTGACGCGGCAAATTTTTATTGGCTGTCCGAACTTATCTTTTGGCTCCGGTCACCTGACCCAATAATTTGCCCCCAATTATAAGGAATAATGAAGAGCCGACTTTGGGGTCGAACAGGAAACGTAATCTTTCCGCATCCAAAGTACAACCTAATAATAATATTAATTGAATAAAATCCTTCCCAATATCTGAGTACATAGATTTTCTGTTGGTCCACTCGTTTCCTCTTGCCTAATTTATATCTATAATTTATCTTCTCTAAGCCTGTACGTCTCTCTCTCTCTCTCTCTCTCTCTCTCTCTCTCTCTCTCTCTCATGTTTCCAAACAGGGCTGTATTTTGGAATTGAAGAACTGAATATTTTGAGATATTCTTAAATTGTTCATTGGCCTTTTGAGATTTTAATTTTTTTTATTTTAAATATTTTGTTGTGAAATCAAAATATTTTATATTCTATATTAATGAAGCATATTTTCTCCACATATTAAAAGTAAAAATAACACCAAATAAGGCCTTAATTTTGTCATTTTTAAATTTAGTTGCTATTTTGAGGCACATAAATTTTTTTATCTTTGTTTATATTCCGATTTGAAATATTAATATGATTGGTAACCTAAATATAAGATTTTTTATTTAATATAGCGTAATTGATTTATATTGCAGTAGTAGTTGCGGTGGTGATTACGGTAACATTGGCGTTGACGACAAGAATGTTGGGGCAGTGGCAATAGCGAGAAGGCAATAGTAATCGATGTGGTGATGACAACTAGTAGAGCGATTATAGCTTGCGAGGAAGCAGATGCAGTGATAGCAATGATGATGAAGGGGCAAGAGTCCAACGTGGGCGCGACTATAACCAATAAGGCAATAGTAATCGATGATGTGGTGCGTGATTCAAATATCTAAGGGTTCATGTTTTAAAAATAAAGTAATTGATTTATTAAAAAGAAAGTGATGTCAAAAGTCCTTAATTTATCACAGCTTTAGTAGGGGTGTCAATATTTGACCCGACCCGAAAATTTCGGGTTCGGGTCAACCCGAACCAGAACCGGGTCGGGATCGGGTTAGGGATTTTGACCCGTTTGTAAAATCGGGTTTGCTTTGGGTTGACCCGGAACCCCGAAATTAATCTTGTTTGACCCGTTTTTAATTAATTTAGGAGGGTTTTAATGGATTTTTTATGAAATAAATAAATGATATTTCAAAAAATTATTAACATTATTGCCCAAATTAAATTAATCTTGGTTTATTTTAAATTAATTGAAGTAAATTTTACTTTAATTTGATTTAAATTTAAATAAATTGAATTAAATAAAAAATTTAATAAAATATACCCGAATCGGGTCGGGTTCGGGTTGACCCGGACCCGAAGCGGGTCGGGTTCGGGTTAGGAAAACCAACCCGTTTGCAAAAACGGGTCGGGTTGAACAGTGTCAGCTTAATTTTGGGTTGGACCCGAACCCGACCCGCGGCCCGAATTTGACAGCCCTAAGCTTTATGTTGTTCAAAATAGCTACAGTGTAAACGGAAGCGACAAAGACCTGATCCTGCTGAAGTATAATCTGGCTTGGTCCTCAAGATCACTCCAACCTTCCAATGTAAATACAACTTAGATTAAAATAAATGATATAAGGAATTAATTCATTGAGAATTCTTCTTCATTTTTTTTTAAGAAAACTTTGTTAAGGCTTTCTTACTGATTATGTTTCAAATTGCAACTATAATTTTTGTTTAGTCGTTACTTTTTTTTGTTGATTTCACAAAATTTTTGTATTAAAAAGCTATTTTCTGCAACAACTTCAAAAAATTACTTTACCTATAGCAACTTTACGGCTATTTCAAACAAAAACTAAGGCTTCATTTGGGACGGCTTTCTTATTGCTACTTACGAAGCAACCAGAAAGTCGTCCCAAGGCTTTGTTTGAGACGGCTTACTTATCGCTTCTTAAACAAGATTTTTATTATAAAAATTAAAATTTTTATAATAAAAAACTGCTTTAAGAAGCAGTAAAAAACCATCCCAAACAAAGCTTAAGGCTTCATTTGAGACATTTTTTTTACCATTTTCTAGTAAAAAACTTTTTGAAAACAGCAGTCAAAAGTTGTACCAAATAAAATCAAAGTTCACAGCTCAACGTACTTTCTGTTGAAAAGAATACAAATCTGAACGTTGAATGAAAAATTTTGTATTACCTTCCTTAAAAAACTGCTAAGACAGAAACTTTGGGGCAAATTATTAAGTCCGGTGTCCGGATTCGTCCGGACACCAATCCAGATGCGTCACGTCACCAAAATACACCGGGACCCAATGTATTTGGTTGCCGTGGCGCGTTTGGATTGGGTGTCTGGACATCCGGTCACCGGACGGAATAATTCGCCAAACTTTGGTGCCTTAGCAGCTGAACTTCAAGGCAAGGAAGAATGAAAAACAAGAAAGCAAAATAAAATTGCTTAAAAAACAAATCAAATAAAGGCCAAGGTCTCCCAGTTCAATCCGTCGATCAGGATAAATCCCCATGCAAAAAGATTTTTTGGATTACTGAATTTTATATTGGAAAGGTCCTTATCTTGAACGAATTTTTACCTAATCAATTATCAATTAGTTATGCAATTAATAATATCAGCTAAGCACATAATGTTGATAATCAAACGATATAAGACCAATTAAAAATTATGACAGCTTACTTATTTAATATTTCATTTCACAACACAGTAATAGCTGGCAACGCAAAACACAAAGCAAAAGCATTACCAAAGTCCCAAATGTCTTAGGCTCTTAGCAATCCTTCTCTTTCACGTGCAAACATGGAACCATTTACTACGCATCCATCCGTTTGCATCACCAATTATGGAGAATTCCACACCAATTTGAGCAGAGGAGTTATGGGCCTTCTCTCCACCTCTCCTCCTATATGCACTAATCAAATAAAATGAAATAGTTGCCCAAAAAGGAAATCAAGGCAAACTGTCCAGAGACCGGATGCAGAATGCCGTCTGGAGACCAATCAGAATGCATCAATCAGCGGTACCAAGCCGGGGTACTGAGCGAAGGGGTGACGTGGCGCATTCTGATTGGTCTCTGAACGGCTTTTAACGTCCGCACAGAATAATTAATCCAAATGACCAGCCTAAATAAATTGTTTCGGACATCCGCAAAGCTTTAGAAAATTTATTGTGAAGGTGCATTAGAGAAAACAACTTCCAACCGCACAAATTTCTAAACATTAATGAAAAAGCAGCAAGAAAAATATACCAAAAATTTATGATTATTATATAAAAATAAAACATGTAGAAAGCTATACAAAATAAATCCTAAGTTGCCCTTTTCATTTATTCTTCCAAGAATACAATTAGGGTTTGCTTGAATCATCTCTCATTTGAGGTTGATTGATTTACCAAATAAGAATACTGACTCAAAATAGCCTAAGCTTACCCACCAAGAGACCAAGAATTCTAAATTGAGTTCACAATTTAATTCACACAAATTTTCATATAAATAAAAAAATTAGAAAAAATAGTGCAAGTATTAAATATTATTCAACAACTTTGAACTCAAAATATTGAATTGTAATAGAATTTAAATATATTTAATATTAATATATATTTTTTTTATATTAGTCAACTCCCACAAATCAGCTTAGACTCCTAAGCCCATCCATCAACAAACTGAAGGAAGAAAAAAAAAAAAACCTATGCTATAAGCCCAGCTGTAGCCTCAAAGCTGGAAGAAACCCACTCCTCATATGACACGTGGATATTATAAAATTATAATAATAAATAATATCTTGCTAAGACCATTCACATATTACTAGAGAGTAGAGACAGTGCACGCAGCCGGCCTTCTCTTTCGTGTACAAGAATGCAACCTTTCTTTATGCGCCCAAAGCAAGCAAAACCATAATCACTTTCCCATAAGAGATTATTCACAGCTTCACAAATTATTTCAGCACTAATTCAACATAAACATCATTATAGCACAATACAGAAACATTTAATTGGCAGAATATCTTCTCGGCCATGAATGTCAAATAATTATAAAAGAAACTAACGTTCAGATAATTAATTAATTAATTACCTCTCTATTGATAAAAAAGAAAGATAAAAATTTGGAGCACCTGTTCTTGTGATGATGATAAGATGATTACTTGCTGATTAGGGACATCCGCCTAACGCCACGCGGAGGCGACGGTGAGAACGCGGCCCATCCAACCGCAGCCGACCCATGCGGCCTCCTCTTTGATTGTAAAGCCGGGATTGTTTCGGAGAGAGGAGAGCCGAAGCTTGACCGGTTCGGATACAATCGAACCGAGGGGAACCGGGTTCAGGCCTGCCATTCCCATACGAGCTCTCCATTTGCCGTATAGCTCGCAGCGTTCAACACGGTCGGCGCCCTCCCGGGCGATGGAGTTGGCCGCTTTCCGGGCGAGGCAGGCTTCGACGCGGGCCCGTTCGGTGCTTTCCCGGGTCGCAGTGGCGTCGAGGGACTCGAGCAGGGCGCCGAAGTGCGCGCAGGCTTCAGTGAAACGCGTGGCGAAGGGAGCTGTGTTGCCGTTCATCTCCTGCTCTACAAGGGTTACGACACGCGGGGAGAGGGATTTTACCCGGCGGAGAAGCTCGTCGCGGGGGTTCGCCGTCGAGACGCTTTCGTCGGCGACTCGGGAGAGGAAGAAGGCGAAGTTTACTGCGAGGGCTTCGCCTGGCTCGCAGAGCAGAGTCGTCTGGTTGAGTTCTTGAGTTCTGCTGTTCACGATGTTGAAGCGGAGTCCAACACCTCGGCTTTCAGCTAGTTTTGCGAGACGGTCACCGACGATTCTTAGATTGTTGGTGTCGTTGCCCTGAAGAGGACAGACGGAGGTGATCTTTATACATGGCGGCGGTAGTGCGGGTGATCGCTGACGATGGCGTTCGGAGAACGCGTGAATGAGGGAAGCGAGCTGGCTCCCCTGTCCTATGTCGAAATCGAGGATGTGGATCTTGGGATTGTCTTTGGTAGCTTCTAGAATGGCGAGATTCGCCGCCATGAGGCCTAGTTTGAAGCAGGGAGAGGCTTCGTAGAGCAAGTGAGAGGCTGCCTGGTGTTCTGCGCTGCAGACATCAGCTACCGGGTGAGAACTTCCAGGTGCCGGTGGGTTGATGCGGGACACGAGGGCAGCGACCATCATCGCCGTGAGTCGCTGCTCCGGGTCGCCGCGGGGATTCGCCGTCCGTTTCAAAACGGCAAGATTCGCCGTTGCGGTTTCCTGATTCCCTTCTGTGATGGCTGTGGCTGTGTCCAGAAGCATCTGCCTCGACGGCGTGGCCGATGAGGGCGTACAGGAGGAAGATGATCCAGAAGAGGAGGTAGAAGAGGTGGTCGGAGAAGGGGAAGGTGGGTGCAGATTCACTACAGCCGCAATCGGCGGAGGAGGAGGCGGTGGAGACATGAGCTTCTCCATCGTTTCGCTCCACTCGTTACTCGTGACCGCAGAACCAGATATGCTCAACTCCTCCTCCTCGTCATCGAGCAGCTGCCGTTCCAACTCCAAAAGCCTGGTCGTCATACTCGATTTCTTCTCAGAATCTATCTCAGCATCTGCAAACGTCGCCTGAAACGACCAAGTGGTGGAATTAGGAATTCCCTGCCCCACAAACGGGATCGAAGCAGACGCAGAGGAAAGAGACGAAAGAATCGAAGATGTCGTGGTTGTCGAAGCAGCAGAGAGATCCGCGGCAGAAATATGAGAGACCGGCGAAGGCAAGGCGAAATGGGTCTTCTGCTTCACAGACCGGAGATAGATCGCGTGCTGCATCTGCTGCTGCCTCTCCATCTCCGTCAGCGACCTCTTCAAGAGCCCTGCGGCTCCGATAGCCGCTCCACCGTCAGATCGCTGCTGGTACTGCATCTGCACAGCCGATCCAGCCCCAAAACCAAACCCTCCCCGTAGATCACGACCCGGGAACCCCGAAGCCATTCGGCGGCGGTGCTGGCTTCAATCTCCGGCCTCAGTTTCCGGCGACGGCGGCAGGAATCTAACAGAAAACCACACAAAATCGACTGAACGGTAGCGCCAGCTTTCCCTGTAACTCGATTCCTCTAATAAAAGCGCACCAATTCCATCTCCCTCTTATATACGCATATATCTCAGCCTTCCTTCCTATTTCTTTGATTAAATAATTATTCATATATAACAATATTATTGGCAATAAATGAATATAATAAGGCCGACGGGTGAGACCTTTAAAGACGCTTTCTACACGGGCAACCGGTTCTACCTGTAGAGTTACAGCGAAGGAACCGCCACATGTCGGTCACCCAATTCAAAATTTGTAAAGGGCCGACGTCGGCTGCTCCCCGCCACTAGAATTTTCTCACCCTTCTTCTCTTTTTCCAAAATGAGCACTACCGACAGACGAAATTGCCCCCTGGGCCACTGGAGAAACTAAGGCGGAAACCCGAGAAATATTCATGGGTACAGTTGGGAATGTAGAAAAGTGTGAGGGCATTATGGGAATAAAACAGTACGAAAAGTGGTGTGCAACTGGAAGGGTGAAATAGTTAGAGAACCCAACCATCCAACGACCCCCTACCTGCCTTGCCCGGCTCAGGTAAGGGGGAATGCTGAAGCACTCTCCGGCTGACACGTGTGCAGCCACATAAACGAATGTTCTCTGCTGTGAGGTGGGCCCCGCCGAGTTTCCGCCGGCCTGGGCCCACCTTCCCTTATATTCCTCGTGTATACCCCGTGTTGTTCACCCAAACGGCACCCTCAACCATTCGCGCTCCTAACCTGTTTTTAAAACTCGTGTGGGGATGCAAAATATAAATAAATAAAGTTAAGTTTTTTTTTTTTTTTTTTTAAAAATTCTATCGCTATTGTTATAAAAAAAAAAAGAATCGAATTCAAATTAGTTGGGATCCATTTTATTTACATTTCTCAAATATTTCCTTTAAAAAAATGAATATTATGCTTTTTAAAATTTATAATTATTCGGTATCAGAAAATTTATCTCAATAACATCTTAACATTCAAGAAAATCCAATATACATATAAAAAAATAATATAACAGATCATAATTTTATGTAAAAATTTTGAAAAGAGAAAAAAATATAGGGGTTATTATAAAAGTCGGTTTTTTTTTTCAATTGGAGAAGATTAAATTACAAAATATGCAACAAAGATTTATAATTATATAAATGTTAGAGAATATTAGAGATGTAGTAGTTTAATGGTATTAGTTTAGTGACATTGGTTAGATAGAAATCATGTAATAGTGATTGGTAGATGTTGGTCTGATGATGTTATGACAGTCAGACAGATGTGGTTACACAATGACAGTCCAATGATGATTGATAATCAAGGACAACAATGGCTGATAGACATTGATATTCAAGCAACAACATTAGGATGATGGTCACCATTTGATGCTGATGGCTATCGGTGGTCTTCACCGTATAATATTATACAGAGCTCTAGAGTTATTTAGATATTCATGATTTTTTCATCTTTAAATCTAAGTCCGCTTCATGTGAAGTTGATCGTCTATTTATAATAATTGTACGATAGGTTTATCGATAATTTTATCTAAAGTTTCATAACTCTCCAAATAATGACTTATATCGAAACTTTTTGTTATAGATCATTTACTGAACATTCATGTTCTTTTTAAGGTATCTTTAAATAGTAGGTATATTATTAAGTCGCTCTTTTTTATTATTATAAGCATGCCTTGGATTCATCTCATGAAGTCGCTCATTTTTATTATAAGTGTTGCACTTGGAATATTTTGTGGTGATAGATAAATATAAAGTTTAATGTCTTATTTTGTATGAAGATCAAATACACAATCAGATAAAAGAGAGGGTGGAGCATTTATAACATACACCACAATTTTTACATGAAAACCCCTAAAAGGGAGAAAAATCACAAGGCATGCCCTAGTTTGAATGAATCCACTAGTGTTTGCAGTCTATTACAAATGAGACCATTCCTTTGGGGGAAGACCTTAGCTTGATATAGCAAATATGCATCATATAGAATGCATTACAAGGTGGTAATTAAAAGAATAAGTATTAACATGTTTGTTTGGTTATTAGGGTCATAGTCGGCGAGCGACGAAGGTCAGAAAGACCGTAGTCTGGCGATGAAATTTGGAAGGACTGTGGTCGGCGGGCGACAGAGGTCGGAAATACTGTAATCTTGTTTTTCCACCGTAGTATGGTGATGGATTTCAGAAGGAATGTAGTCGATAGGAGACGGAGTTCAGAAGGATCGTTATCTGCCAACAGAGGTTGAAATGACAGTATTTGACAGGCGACAGGGTTAGAAGGACTATTATTTGTTGAGGAATGTTCGGAAGGGTTATTGTCGGTAGTCGAAGGAGATCGAAAAGATCATAGTCTTGAGACGGAGGTTAGAAGGATCGTTATCGACGATGGTGGTTTGGAGGAAATCCAATAACAATCGGTGGTCGGGTATAAGTATGGTGATAATTAGTGGCTGGGCGGAAGTCCGAACAAAGTTCGACAACAATCGATTGTTGGGCAGTGGTCGATGAGAAATTTGGTGGAAATAGAGATCTCAAATCTCTCTTCCTCTCATCTATTCTTTTTCTTTCATGCTTGGTTCCCTCTCAATGAAGAATGAAGGATATATTTATAATTTTTTAAGAGTGGCATGGTCAGTAAATATGAGGGACATCAAGGGTATATTGGGAGTGGTTTGAATGGACAACTGATGTTTATCCCTTTGATTGTGGACCGTTTACTGGCATTTGAATCTCTTAATGATATCAGAATACGATGATCTTGGGCTTGTTGGATTCATCTCGTCGAACCGCTCGATTCATATATAAGCATATCTCGTTTGGAAATTGTTTGACTATCCAAATTATGATTTGAACTTTCCGAATGCGCTTTGGGTTTTTGGTTTGGACCCATTTGGGCTGGAATTGAGTCAAACTTGTTGTCGTTGGGTTCGTATTTTCGAGAAGTTCAGTTGGACTGTAAGTTTGCTGAAATCAGAGTTCGGATGATCTCATACTTAATTTTGAAATTTTCAACTTGATTTTGCCTTGAGATTTGTGCCCAATCAAGATAAATTTTTGATGATATATCAATAAGCATGCAAGATTTAGATATCCTCAAGTCCTTCGGTTAACCTCTCAAAGGCTTTTTTTGTTAAGTGTTTGAGATTTAGGCTTATTTGACGATGAGTTGACTGAAGTCTTTTTTTCAGATGATTTAAAATTTAATTCTAAAAGTTTTTAAATATTGCATCAAGATTCGTGCTGATCAAATTAAACTTCCTTCAAAGCATATCAATGATGTTTAATAAAAATTACACTACCAAATAACAAATCATAACAGAAACAATTACACTAAAATTATTGATTTATTCAAATATTATCTATACATTTACAATTCGCGTTCCGCCTCATCGTTCCTCCTTAAGAACATAAACATATTTTTTAATTAATTAATAATTATGACTTTATTTCTGCTGACTTTTTAATTAAGGAACAAAATCCCAATTCCCAACTCGTTAACCGTTTAAGCGTTCGTGTTAGGCGGTTAATTAGCTGCCGTAACGGACCCACAACGTCTCAAAATTTCTATTAATTATTCTTAAACGCAAAATTTGCTGGCTAATTATTAATTAAGAGTAATCTTCTCCTAATTAACGTGTGAAAGGAGGTAATCATGCCGGCTTGCTGTATGCTGTGTGCAGTGACGAAGGGAGCAGTATGGACAAGAGAATTTGTTTTTGGTTTTTTAACTGAATAATTAATACCATAAATTGTAGTATTTGGATAATTAAATAAATTTAAAATGTTGAAGATTTTCATTATGGTGGAGGAAGGTAAGAAGACCAACACACCACAAGAGCATGACATGATAGCTGATAGGTGTTGGCAATGGATGGAAATGGAATGGTCACCTCCTAATTATAACTATCTTTGAATTGATTAGGTTATGGTGGCTTTGCTTTCTTATTGAGGTGGATTCAATGGAAGATTGTAATTTTTCGTGATTTTTTTTGAGACAGTCGGTTGTTATCGGCCGCTTATCATTAAGTAGAGTCTTATTTTTGGATTGTGATGAGTTTATATTTAGGAGTGTGACTTTTTTTTTTTTTTGTGATGATTATTATGATTATACGTGTGGTTGAAAAGAGGATTTTAGTCTCACAATTGTGATCTTATATAATTTATTTTCATTCATATATCTCTATGCCTCAAGGGTGCTAATACTGTAATCAGACCCTAGCAATGGAGAAATTATTCTGTGCGGAGGTTGAACGTTGTCTGGAGCCCAATGAAAATACGTCACATCACCCGGTACTCGATACCATGGCTCGATGCTGCTCGATACCGCTCGATACTGGGTGACATGACACATTTTCATTGGGCTCCGGACGTTAGCTGTGTCCGGTGTTCGCATAGAATAATTTCTCCTAGCAATGATGATGTGATAACTATAGTTGCCCTTTCTCTGATTTCTCTTGACTGCTTTTACTATTACTTTTTGATTTTCCCCGACTTCTCCACCTAGATTTGATCACTCAATCCCTGAATATATTCATGTTACCTACTTGCTTTGCTTGCCTCCAATTGCTAAGAAAATATGTAACATCTCATTGTTTGTGTCATACCATGTTGAGTATACATCAAAATCAATTGTGCAGTCAATCCATATTTACTTCATGAAACTAGTATGTCAAATTCATCCTTGTTCAATTCCAGTTCAGTAACCCAATTTCTCTCACTAAAATTACTTATGTTTGAGTTGCTTATGTATGCTAAACAATATAAGTAAACCATCCTTTCTCGAACATATAAGTTTTGATATGTTAGCTATAATCACCATTGCACATTAACACCTATCAATTGTTATGAGTTTGATACATATCATGTTATAACCCAAAATGCTATAAAATAAATTTCATTTAAAATCTGAAATTTCGAGCTAGAGCGCTTTATCACTGGAAAGCGCTAAGAAAATGCCGCCGCGGTGCTAAGATCTCTGGAATTTTGCAAAAAACTTAGGTGTAGCAGTGCTGAGGTGGTGCTGCGGCACATGGTTCATTCACATGCAACGCTATGACACTATTTTAGATGGGTGTCACGATGCCAAACATTGAAATAATTTTTAATATATAATTTTATATAAATATTGAAAGTGCTTATGACACCAAGATGAGGTGGTGTGAATTGGTCTTTAAAAACTCTTTTGCTTAAACAAATTGAAACATATTTCAAGCCTTCCTAACACATGGATGGTTCTAATAAGCCATTATAAATCCCCTTCTAATTATTTTTTTTTTTGTTGAGGGGTTTTAAAGTAAAACTAGAGATGGATCAAATTTGTTGCACTTGTGTCTTCAAGTATATTCATTTAGTGTAGAAGAACAAAAGGTTGGAAGAGAGGCAAGCATTAACTATGATAGTGGCAATGAAGGTTATAATAGTGGTTACAATAGCATAGGTGTCTGCATAAACTAACACAATGATGGAGGTAAAAGAAGAAATAGTGTGGAATGTTCTAAGTGGGTGGTAGTGAATGATTATATAAAAGTGACACTAATGGAGAAGTCGGTGTTGAAGTTAGAGACAAGCAGTTTGTGAATGGGTGCAAACTCTACGAGCACTGGATGGATATTCTTCTAATCTTAGTAGATGTGTTGACATAAGATCTGGAAGATTGTTCGGATTGAAATGTCATGACTGTCATATCTTTATTCATTATCTACTACCAATTGTCTTCTACTTTTTATCTGATCCAATTTTAAATCTCTTGATTGAGCTATCTTCTTTAAGGATTTATGCTCCTTAAAACTGAATTCAAAGCACTTGATTAATATGGAGCAAAACATTCCTATTATTTTGTGTAAAGTTAAGAAGATATTTCCTCTGACATTTTTGACTCTCTAAAGCATCTACTAGTGTATTTATAACTATAGTTGGTGGGTCTGTTCAATATCAATGAATGTATCATTTTGAGAGTTATTTAAATAAACTTAAGAACACTATTAAATATAAATCAAATCTTGAAGGATCACTTTTTGAAGTATATCTGATGTATGAGACAGCCCAATTTTATTCGTATTACTTTGACCTAGTGTCACAATCAACAAGGAGTAATATAACTCAAAATTTGGGTGTTTTAGATTCATGTAATTCTTTAATTATATCTCTATTCAAATAATGTGGTGAGCCCATAGGAGTTAGCACTGAACGCTATTTGACTAACAAGGATTTAACAGTTAACACGTTGTACGACTTACTTATTAGTGATGAAGTTGAGCCATTTCTCAAGTAAGTATGATCAGTTAACTTTCCATACATATGTAACCCAATAAATCATAACTATATAAAATTTGCATGAGTTTCATTAATGTTTTGATTACAAAAATAGAAGAATAAGTTCAAAACATTGTTGAAATAGAATTTCCAATATGGTTAAAAAAAAAGGTATGTAATCCGACTACTATTTCACACTTCTCAAAGTGAGTTTACACAATAAACATGCTAATAACATACTTATATTTTATCAATCAATCTCAAGGTGGTGATTTACAGGATAAATGACTATGTAATCTAGCTTGGGAATTGAATAGATTAATAAAATGTTAATTAATTTTTTTGGTCAATGGTTATAAATTACAGACCAAATCTTAGTGTGAAGGTAGAAAGACATAAAATTTTGGAGTTTGTATAAGAGGAAACACCCATATAGATGATGAATCTGAGTATTATGGGGTTTTATGGGAAGTATTACAATTGAAATATCCATGTAACGAGAATAATGTTTATATTTTTAATTGTGATTGATTTGATCCAATGTAGAACAGAGGTACATGAGTACATTCGCTTTATAATATAACAGAAGTAAAGTGATGTAGGAGATATGAAAAGTTTGACCCATTTATCTTTGCTAGCCAAGCAAGCCAAGTATATTTTGGTAACTATCCAGGTAGATTATGAGGCAAATAGGATTGGCTCGTAGTTATCAAGACCAAACCCCGAAGAGTCATTGAGAAAAATCACATCAATACCACTAGTACATCAAGAAGATCTTATATCAAACTTAAAAGATATTGCTAATAATATGGACGATCAAATTACAAATGAGAGTGAGTTACAGTTAGAGAAAGTATATTTTAACATAGAGAAAAAATAATAGAGAATATGATAGTGGTGAAGATGTGTCATCATATGAAAGTGAATAAAAAATGATTTGTAAATAGATGATAAATGTATTTAATATTTTTTTTTTCATAATAAATTATGTATCAATAATTTATATTAACTACATGATTTATTTCTAACAGCATGAAAATAGTGACTTTAATTTATGTTACTTATATTTCTTTAATATTTTTTGTAGTTGGCCTCTAATGATGAGCCTTATTGGGAATTGATCAAGATAATTTTTGGTAGATGTAAGAAGGTGATTAGTGACTAAGAAAGTAGGCCTCTACATAATGAGAGGATATTTTCTTCTTAGCCTGCCACTCAGAGTCAATCTAGCCCACCTTTACCTACTCCTCCAACCAATAGTCCATAGTTTTACTCACCATACCCCTACTTTCCTTCATCAGATGTCACACACAATACTCCTTTCTACCCTTACTATCCCACCACCTTCTCATGGAGGCACTCCCACTTATCCATATCCACTATATGTCCCTCCATTCCATCCACCACCACCCCCTCAGCCTTCTATAGGTAGACCTTCCACCCCAGTTGCAGCAGAGCAGATGTCAGAGGAGATGTAGCGCTCTCTAAGGAAAAATTATTTTATATGCCTTTTTTAAAGTTTACAACATATAATTTTTGCATAGAAGTTTAATTTGTATGCATTACATTAGAAATAAATAAAAAATAATTTAAATTTAATTACATCAAGCATAGCCATAACAATTATTAAAGGGGTCACTTTGAAAATTCTGTAGATGTCGGTCCCATATTCTCAAAAACTTAAATAATAGCTTACCCATATTTCATGAGACAAGAATCATGATTTTAAAGCACTTATGTGATTTAGGTGGCTTTTTATTCTAGACCGATGTAAGTCCAAAGTGCATTAACTAGGTTCGGGATACTTTTACTTAGTGCCCAAATTAGCTCTAAGTTACGAGGTAGACCTCAAATCATAAGTTTTCACCCTATGGGAATTTAATCTCAAATTTTTAATAAACTTTCAACTTAAACTAAATTTTTTCTCCTCAAAATTTAAAGCCCAATATAGAATGAATTGAGACATTTTTGAATTGTTCCAGAATCTCAACATGCCTCATACTTTTTATCATTTGGCTTCTAAAAAAAGTGCTCGAAATTTGTTCTAATCATATTTAAAGTTTTATCATATCTCTTTCCATATCATTCATTAAAAAATTTAAATAACATTTTTACCATTATTCTAATCGAGTATTCGCATGAAGCATAACCATCCTATAATGCAATTAGCTACAAAGACCTGCCTTTATAGGAGATTTAAAACCCTAGACAAATTAAACCCCATTCTACTTAGCTTCTAAATAGAATAGAGGAAGTTATACTTTTGAAAAAAAAAATTAAAATAAAAAATAATCATTATCATCATTTGCAAATGGTTAATAATAATGATATTTTCTTTCCTTAGAAAGATATATCATTTAGATTTATGATTTTGATTATGAGATTAATGATAATAAATCTAGATTATCATAACTAAATATATGATTAAACATTATTTTAACCCTTTGAGGTCATATGTAGCTCTATATTTATTTTGACTACAATAATCAATGATGAAACATCCTAGCTATTATATTTAAAACCATGATCGAACATCATTTTGATCGTTCAGGGTCATATGTAGTTGCTTCCTTGAATTTTATTATGATAGTCTGGATGAAATTATTTTATTTTATAATTTGAATCCATTAGAGAATGATATTCTCACCTTCTGAGGTGATGTATCATTTATAATGATGTGTTCAGTTTTAAAATTATAAAGCCTAAAGTATATCTCTAATTTTTTTCAAAATATAATCTAATTAATTGCATATTCCTAAGGTTCTAAACATGGGTGTGACTATGTAACTCATTAATAGTGGGTTCTTTACCCAATAGCTCTCCCTAAAATATACTTAGATTAGCATTTATAGCTAAATAAATTATTAAAAATAATAAACTTTTTATCAATCATTATTTGTGCTCAATGTGTGAAACTGAGCCCCCAATATATAGGATGCTACCTATGCCTCTAATGTCATAAGCTCGATTTTGTTTATTCTTCCCTCTCTTCCCAATATAATATGGATTTTCCTAAGAACTAGCGTGATGTTGGCCCATACATTCTCTCAAATCCAAAATAGTTGCTCCTTCAACCTCCCAATATCCATGAACATGTATCGCATGTGAGTTAATCTATATTTCTTGAAAAAAATTTTGATCTTTGCATTGTGCTCTGACAACCAATAGAATTCTCTATGCATATAAAAAATAGAAAATGTAACATTTTTGTTAGCTTAATTAAAATGAATAAATGTTATTGATACTGCTACTTACTAACCATAAACTCCTTAAAGAAGATATTTAGTTCAATCAAGGAATTTAAAATTAAATAAAAAAGAAAACTAAAAGCAATGGACAGTAAATATTCCATGAAGATGTGATTATCATGACTTTTCAATCAAAACAATCTCCCTGATCTTATGTCAACAAATATACTAAGATTGGAAGTATATCAATCAGGTAGCTTTAGACTCTACAAACATTCACAAATTGCTCCTTTATGCTCTAAACTCAAGGTAAATGAGGCGTTTTATTTTAGAGCTTTCTCATTTCCACCTTCCTTTAACTCTTCGATTTTCTCTTATAAATATCCTTCAAGTCCAACCTAGCTTTTATATTATCTTTATATTTACCCTTGATGTCCATAATTGTGCTAAACATATTATCAAAAATATTCTCTTTTATATGAATCACATTTAAATTATATCTGATCAAGTTTGTTCTCCAAGATAACAAGTACCAAAAAATGATCTTCTTTATTCAATAGTGAGTGACTCAATACCCAGGCACTTTGTGATCATTAATGTTTGAAAATTAAGGATCTTCAATATCAACTTAATTCTTTTAAATATTTATCAACTGGTTAACCTTGGTGGAGGCTACATCATCTTTATTTTATTTTTTATGATTGTATCCTTATTTAGCCTGAATGGGTAATTTGCATGTAAGAACATATGTTGATAATTGAAACAAGTGTTCTTTTTCCCATGCTTTAAAGTGAATAAATTTAATATTTTTCATGCAATATGGGTAAGCTAATATGCATGTAGTGCTCCAACCTAAAAGCATACCATATGCTGGGAAGTCGCAAATTGTCAAAAGTAACACTATTCTCAAATATTTATTTGGTGGAGATATCATGTAGTAGCTCATTCCCATAATAATTTTAAGTCATTGATTAAAGGTTATAAGAATACGTACATTTATCTTTGGTTTTGATTTATATGATCCTATAATAATAAGTGTCAAAAACATGTAGGGTGTAGTCATATATAACTTTGGAGGAAGATTATAGGGGTGAGTATCATGGGCCAGCATGAGTAAGATGAGGCAGATTGACTAAATGGAGTAAATTCATTTATGCATAAATCTCATCTTATATTTCTTGGTTCTATGATGAAGGTATATATAAAATCATTCTTCATAAGATGAAAATAATATGTCATAGAGGAAATAAATAAATTAACATTAAAAAGTCAAGAGATACTCAAAATTTTTGTCTCATGCTCCTCTTAGCATGAAAAATTACATATTGTCAATTGTTGAAGCATGATTTATGCAAAAAAAAAAAGGATACATTCAAATGAGTAAATTCCCAACACCGAACGACGATGAGGTGTGACCTGAATATTCAAGCAGAAATGAACGTTAATTAGCTCGCATCATCGAAGTAGGTGAAGTTGAAGAGCTCATACATGAAGGAATGTCATTGAAGTAGATAATGTTAAAGAGCAATGAGTAGGCAAAGAAGAGGAAAATCAACCCATACAAAGTAAGAACAAAACATGGTGGTGGATCTGACCAGAAAGAACATCAATGAAGCATAAGAAGTCAAAGAAAGAAACTACAGGAAAAAGGAACATCGATGAAGCACGCAAATTTGAAGAGCAAGGGACATTGTCTTTGAAGCAGGTGATGTCAAAGAGAAACAAACAAAACAAGGATGTCATCAAAGAAGTCGAAGTTAAAGAGTAATGAATAAGTCGGAGAAGAGGAAAATAAAACTCGATCACTGAAGAAGGGGGTTTCTGATAGAATTTTGCTTGATATTTTTGCAGGAAATTTCTGGTAGAATTTTCATTGAAAATCTGTCGAAAATCCACCAAAAATAAACTTAGAAAATTTTGGTGCATTTTCCATAAGTAATTCCACCAGTCCTTTCAATGACTACTATTCCACCAAAAAAAAAATTGTTGGATTTTCCCACTTTTCCTATGGCGAGTTCTAGAGTTGATAAGTTATAAGTACATGATACTTAATGTTCACCACTAATCCTCCTCCTAAAATGTGCTTATTTATAATAGTATTGGTTACGATTCACTTCCTACCCTTCATAGGTATTTGATACATGAGGGTGGATTAATTATTGATAGTAGTTCAGACGAGGAAGAAGACTTTTAACATTAGACTACTAGTGGACAATCTACTCCCCATCAAATATGCAGAATAAGAGTTGAGAATTCCCATCAAGAACCTTCTGACACTCCTTCCACTAGTGTTAGTTTTTCACTACAGACTAGCGAACCTCCCTACCTCATGTAAATATCCCTCTGTATTCGTACTCCATGAAAGAATCCTTCTTATTTTTCGACAGTCATTGCGGCAACCCCTCCTATTGCCATTACTTTGCCTCGAACTAGTTCACCCAAGGATGATGCTGCTCGAACCCTCTCTTAGAGGATTTAGAGTATCGTCCACCTAACGTGAGGTTGAGGGCTTGTTAGTCGAGAGAGATTACTCCGCCAGATCTCTCAGGCGTCCTTCCAATTATAGAGATAGACCTTAAGACAGTGGTACAGGTGATAGAGAGGATAACCACCTAGGCAGACAGTTACTTCAAGTCCCTTAGTCCGACCATAATTAGTTACCCCTAGAGTTAGACGACCCCCACATCATTAGAGACTGAGATAGAGGTTGGAGTCTACTAGAGCTCAGGTCCATTCAGTTATTGTAGCCCCCAAGCGAGCAATTGCCCCTTTTGGGTCCCATCGCAATAGGTGGATTTAGAGATGATGATAGGCGGACACCCCTATCTAGGTAGTCGAGCAGACAAAGGCAGTTGAGCAGTTAGAGATAATTGTTTCTTCCGGGTTCGAGGTGGTTCTAATGGTATGAGACATAGATGTTGTAGCTTCCCCTGAGGGTTCATCAGATCCACACATAGAGGCACTTTGTCAGACCTTCACCGAGGAGGATTTATTTGAGGATGAGTCAGATGAGTACTTACCAGTACACAG
This sequence comes from Dendrobium catenatum, assembly GCF_001605985.2. Lineage (NCBI taxonomy): Eukaryota > Viridiplantae > Streptophyta > Magnoliopsida > Asparagales > Orchidaceae > Dendrobium > Dendrobium catenatum. The sequence continues at coordinate 935,960 of NW_021320036.1, read as the reverse complement.
AGTTTGTGTGATTACTCGTAGAGGTCACTCGGACGAGTAGAGATAGCCCGAGGATGAGGATGAGCAGGGAGACCCAGAGGCACAATTTAGGATCTCCGAGATCAGTAGCTACGGATGCTAAAGTCTTGCACTTACAGGCTCAAATGGCCGAGATAGCTAAGGCCATGGCAGTGATGACTGCCCAGTTGATAGCTTTGGGGGCTACACCCTAGATGATGGGCATAAGTGCCCATACCACATCCAGAGATGAGCCAGTAGTACCACCACTAGCACCAGGTCCACCTACAGTAGCCACCACTCCAGTCTAGAGTCAGTCAGCACAATTGTCAGCGGGACAGATTTAGGATTTGATAGCCTAGAAGGTTGAGCAAGCGATTTTCTCCAGCAAGGCTGGATAGGTGGTTAGTAGAGGGAGATCCTACCCGATTGAGTACGAGAGGGAGCCCTAACCTCCTGATTTTGTTCCTCCACATTTTAGAGTTTTTGATGGGTTTGGAAACTCGAGGCAGTACTTGGCTCAGTACCGAGATGTGTGTTGCAACATAGGGGGGAACGATGCACTGATGTTATGACTCTTTGTTAGCAACCTAGTTGGGGTGGCATTTACTTGGTACGTCGACCTCCCCAATGACTTAGTCCAGACCTTTATAGAGTTAGAGCAGCTTTTTATCTAGAGATTTGTTAGTGTAGAACACTGGGTCATAATTGGATAGTTGGTAGGGACCAGATAGCATCCTCGAGAGAGTCTCCCATATTACATAATCAGATGGAGGAACCTTAGCCTGTAGTGTAAGCCTCAATTATAGGGGCAACATGCAGTGGAGATCCTATTAAAGAACATTGATGATCCCATAGCACCCTACATTAAAGGTTTTAGCATTAGAACATTCTTAAAGTTACTAACAAAGGTTATTAGCTTGCATGACAATATACCTGATGTAGTCCCTCCTAAGGCTGAGAGTCAGCCTTCATGTAGACCTCAATAGCAGGAGTCTTCAGGGAAGCCCCCTTCTAGAAGAGGGGAGATACACAGTACTTATGGGACACCGAATAAGGAAAAAAGGCCCAAAGTTAGTTCAGCACCTCCACAGCAGTCGTACTTACCCGGTTAGTCAGCAGCATAGTCTAGGCCTTTCCGTAGGACTCCAGAGGGCCATCAGTACCTACAAGAAAAGTTTAGCAAGGAATACCCTTTCAAAAGAGAGTGTGTGAGAAAGAACTTCAAGTTCCTGGTTAAGAAAAATATCCTGACATTCTCGGACAATAATAGAGTGGAGGAGGGATATACAGACAACCCACTCTATTACCCTTATCATAGACACATTGGGCATATTTTAGAGGACTGATATGTGTTCAAGAATAAGGTTGAGAGGCTCATAGCTAGTGGGAAGATCCATCTGCAGGACTGTGACCTAGTGCAACCTCAGGGCAAGACCATTGAGACAGTTTAGATGATCTTCAGTTCCAACTGCAGTTCCAGCCACAGTTCCAGCTAGGGCAGTAGCAGAAAGTCACCTAGAGGTTTTGAGGGAGAATGGTAGCTAGCACTCTCTTGGAAGACAAAGAAGATGATTGACCAGGCAGTTCAGAGTTCAGAGGTAGTTGAGAGAGACCTCCCCAGGCCGATTCGATAGTTGCCGCTCTAGTTACTACGCCAACACCTCCTTTTTCTTATTCTTCTATTATAGTGCCTACTGAGTACATTTCTTTTTCTGCTTCTTCTCTTATATGTACTCAAAAGATGTATGAAAAAGAAAACTTTATTATAATTTCAGAAGGGAAGACAGGGTTCCTCCCAGCACTTATGCTGAAGGATTTTATTCTCTTTTCTATTGATGATGAAATAATAGAAGAAGATGATTCTAGCTATTGTTAGTTGTTTGTTCCTACTATTACTTATGTTTCTTCTAGTACTCGCTTTTTTCATATTTTACATACTTATGATAATATAAATGATCATGTATGTGAAGATGAGTCTGAGTATGAAGATGAGTCAGTCTTTGTAATTCTAGAGGGTGGTTGTTACATTAATTCAAAAGATAAATTTGAGAATCCACTTCAAACACTTTCCTTAGAGCTAGCACAAGCCACCACACCAGAGCCAAGTGAATCTCTTGTTGATGATGACTCGATATAAGTTCACTTGCATTCAGAGAAGGTCCTTCCACCTCGGATGGCTAAAAATATAAAAGAAAATGATAAAAACATTGTTACCCAGCAGGATGATCCCATTCCCTTCTCCCAAAAGCAGTCTAAACTTGTGATGGACCATGTACTAATGATTGTATAGGACCCTTTGCAGGTGTTTGTGCAGGATCCTGTATAAGTATATTAAGTGGAACTCCCATCATGTAATTAGAGTTTTTAAACATGCTTATTTCAAATATACAGGGGAGTGACGGTTGGAGAGTTCTTTGCTACAAAAAAAACAAAATCTTTGAAACATTGAATTTATTCTAATAAATGCTTGCATTTTTCTCCCCTATAAGGAGAAGTTGGCATTAATTATGATGGGGCCTTTAACCCTTCACATAGTGGAAATAGTCTTAAAAGTAAAATCACAAGAGAACTAGTATGTTGATATTCCTCCTCTAGTGGTGATGTAAATCTTTTCCCCCTATTTGTTTTCCTCCTATTAAAAAGTATCATCGGTCAATGAGTCCATCTTTCATTTTCAAGTTCTCTCAATCTATTTTGCATCATTTATTGAACTTTAAAAAAAAGTTTTCACAACAACCAAATCACTGCTAGTAGAATGAGTAGTCATGCTAATAATATGACCATCTCCTCCAATAGGATTAATTTAACTAAAATGTGCTATAGAAGAATTTTATCTTCTAATTGGAGAATTCAAAATAATATCTCACCAATAAGGTGATTGAGAAAAAATAAAGACTGTTCATCACTATGACTCATACATAGGAAAAAATTTTAAATATCCAACACTACAAGAAATAATATTATTCATACTAAAGAAAAGTTTTTAAATACCCAAAATTAAAATAAATATTATGACATAACTTAACAATTGGAGTAAAAGGAAAAAATCCTAAATACAACCTATTATTGATAACCATTCTACTTAAAGAAAATCTAACAAACTTTTAAGTGACATTTATTTCTGCCAAAACATAAGGAAAAAAAAAAGATGATATAAAGAGATTGTCATCTCCTACAATAGGATTAATTAAACTAAAATGTGCTATAGAAGAATTTTATCTTCTAATTGGAGAATTCAAAATAATAGCTCACCAATAAGGTGATTGAGAGAAAAAAAAAAAAAAAGATTGTTCATCACTATGACTAGCTCATACATAAGACAAAATTTTAAATATCCAACACAAGAAGAAATATTATTATCCATACTAAAGAAAAAAATTTAAATACCCAAATTGAAAAGAAATATTATGACATAACTTAACAATTGGAGTAAGAGGAAAAAATTCTTAAATACAACCTATTATTGATAACCACTCTACTTAAAGCAAATCCAACAAACTTTTAAGTAACATTTATTTCTACCAAAACATATGCCACAAAAAGATGATATAAAGATATTGTCACAATATAATTAATTGTTAATGTTTTAATAAAGATGGAAAGAAATGAAAATAATATATCATGGGTAATCAAATAAACTTTTAGGTAAAGAAAGCCAACCTAAGCTGGGTAATATATTGCTCCTCTTTACCATAATGAGAGTAAATAAACAATTTAAATAATATCTCATAGAGCGAACATTGAAATAATAGATTTGATCAAAGAACAATAGAGAGTAAACATTTTTCAAAAATTAAGTGAATAGGAATATATCCAAATAAACCAATTAAAAATACATTTGAGAGCTTTAGGTCACAAAAGAACTTATAAATCTCCTCTATTGTTCAATGACCAACAGAAAATTTACAAAGATGGTTAAACACAAAAAGGCTTAGCAAAAGAAATGATCTCATCAATGAGACAATCACTAACAAATGCTTTTATTTAAAGATGCACAAAAGCATAATAAAATGTGCCAAATAAGGATGCTTATGCCATGAAAAGCACATTCAAAAGTGTGTCCCAATAACTTTTAGGATGCTTTATGTGTCCCAATAAAAAAATAGCTTATTGGGAAACTTATTTGTGTAATAATATCAATGTATTAAGCCATAATAAACATCCTTTCAAAGTTAATACTCTTTAAATAACCTACTATTTTAATTGTCACCTATATATATATATATAAAGAAAGAGAGAGAGAGAGAGAGAGAGAGAGAGAGCTTATATATATATATATATATATATATATATATAACGAGAGAGAGAGAGAGAGAGATATGCTTCATAGTTGAATAGCATAATTGCATGGGCCCATATGCCAGTTCTTGAATGATGTAGGTGGCTTCGGCAGAACAACATGGGCAGTGAAGCATCCATATATATCGAGGGATAAAACCAGAAAGCTAAGATGTTACAATCACCAAGAGAATTCAGTAGGAATCACAATTGCTCTGAGCAAAATGTGCTCTTGAGTAACTTCTTATGAGCATAGATACAGTAATGAACATGTCATGTTAGGCACAATAAGTGGCTTGAAAATTTAGTCTTGCAATATACCAAACAGATACAGTCAAGCCTACTGAATAAGTTCTGTCAAAGTTAAGCCATTAGAAAGCCTAATGAAACCCTAAACTGATCAGCACTAATGCGAGAAGGTCAGAAATTCAGAGAGTAAAATGTTTCAGATTTCCTGTGATGTGACGTAAAGCATGATTTGCTTAGTGATCTGATGCAGAAGTTTCTTCGGAGAGCTCATAAAAATAATCAGAATGTCAAGGAGCTTAAATTGTGGAGAGAAAAATGCAGAGAATAGACTGTTGAGAAGGAGAAAATGAGGATCCATGGATTCTTCGACGGTTGAGAAAGGTACAATTGAAAAAAAGCTTGATGCTTCACATCAAGAGACACCGATGTTGAAGTTGATAATGATGAGACTGTGTAACTATTCCTAGACAACTTGGGGGCTACCAACCTACAGACTTTCTTCTCTTTTGGACGTCAGTATTTCCAAAGTATGCACTTGTTGAAAAAGTTGAAATGTACTGAATGAACAGTATTTATATGTAAATTTTTGGAATGAAAATCTGAAAAAAGTGATTTTGTGAAATAAATTTGTATGAAATTGATGAACTTTTATATGATTTTGAATGTAAATGGCATTGAGGATGAGAAGATGTTATTTTTGAGAAATAATTTTGAATATTTATAATGATTATGTATTTATTGATCATTTTAAGCATCTTAACTATATGAAAAAAATATATAAACCAAATTTTGATGAAAATGGGTTTTTATTTTTGAATTTTTTATCAACAAAGTTTAAAGATAATTTGATTGATAAAGGTTATTTTTGATGATGCTTAGGAGTTATAAAATTTATTTTGAGGGATATGAGCAAATAGGCTAAATGTAAAGTTGCAAACTAATGATGTTCAATAGCTTCCAACTCTTTCAAAGTGCACTTCTTTCATCAATTGGTGTATAATGAACTTGCCCTTTTTAGCTCCAATGATCTTGAAAATACTTGATAAATATAAAAGCGACTCCATGATTACATTTGTTTTCATCAACATCAAGTTAATGTAGCCCCATGAGCTCAATAATTTCCTTTTTTATGATGACAAACCTATGTGGAATATAACAATTATTTATTAAAAAATGATTATCTGATAAAAAAGTATTCTAACAATCATTTTTACCTGGAATGGCCAACAACCACTCAATTGAAGTGGTGGTTATTGGTATTTACACATGAGTAATCAACTCCCTTCTCCTCATTCAAACATTTGGCCAACAACCACTCAATTGGAGGTATTGTTCTTCGTGCTAGTTTGGTAAGTAGCTTGCTTTCTTTGTTTAAACCCTCTTAATTATTACTATAGTTATATTTTATTGTATTCCATCCATATATCCATAACCATTTCCCATGTCATTACACCCTAAAATTTATTCAAATTTTCATATGGAGTTCTTGACAAAATATAAAGATTCCCAGACCTAGTCTTGGAATATCAAGAAGTACATAGTCTTAGCCTTCATGAAATTTTTAAAATTCTCCAACATGATACTATAAACATTGTCCCATGCACTTTAAGTGTTTCTACCCTTTGATTCCTTCATTACGCTAAAATTATTAACCCCAAACAAGAAGCCCATAATTTTTGTCATTGACCAATAGTCCTTAACCAACTACTCCTAGCATTTCCACTCCATAATCCCACTTCTTCATTTCATCTACCAATATCAAACGGTTCCTATCCATTAATAGATAACACTTATAAAACTTGGGAGACTTGCAAGATCTCCAATGCAAGGCTACATCAAATTTTGCAATAGAGCAAATCCTATGTAGAGAAGAGGACAAGTATTAAAGGAAGCACTTGCACACAAAAAAAAATTATTCACTCTATACTTTGGTAATTTTCATTATATATATTCCTTTTAATATTGTAAATTTTCATGTTGGATAGTATATTACTAATAAATTAGGCTTTCGCAGCACTTTTTTGGACCTACGGCAGCGGTTTAAACACCTACAAACTAATTTGCAGCGGTTTAGAAACCGCTACATATCCGCTGTATTTGCTTTCGCTGGAAAGGCTTTAGCAGCGGTTTTATAAGTGCTGCTGTAGGTAGGATTTAGCAGGACTTTTTGGCAGGTGTTAAAACCGCTGCTAAAGGGTAGAATAAATTAAAAAAAAAAATATAATGCCAAAAAAATAAATTTTGTGATCAAATTATAAATATCAATAAAATACTATACAAATATAAATTAATTGTGTTATTTAATGGTTTACTAATTGTGTTATTTAAACTGTAGTTGTTATGTTTCATGATATTTCCAAACAAAGATGAAAAAATGATGTCTCCTCTTTATAAAGAAAAAAAAAATGGGGTGACCAAAAATATAATAAAATCCTCTAAAAAATTCATGATTAAGTCTATTGACTATGTAGATTGTGTTCTATGCAAGGCGTCAATTAGGTTCCTCAACATAACAAATGTTAACATACTCATAGATGGCGATTATCAGAAACAATATAATTATAACATATAAGAACCAAACATAATTAAATCAAAGTAACAATGTTACCATAATCGTCCTGGGTGGAAGATTACACAAGCAGAATACAGATGACATCGAGTACATTGCGATGTTGATTGGAGATACCTATTTACTATATTTCTCTTATGCATTCCAAGTCCGGTATAACATTTATCAAATCTCAATCGCAGGATAGCACAAAAGTCTTTTTTTGATTTAGTAGTTGACATAGCAATATTCTTCTTAGCATGAGGTGAACTTACGTTTTATGGTCAATTCATAGCACCCTAATAACAAAATGAATTTATATAATTTAATTTCAATTTTTTTTTGATACTCAGACATACCTTTAACCATTCAAAGATGTCAAAAGAATTATTTCGTTCAGGTTGCTAAAATCGATACTTACAGTAACTTTGGATTCGAGCATTGATTGAGACAATATTTCAGGATCTTCAAAATATACCTGAATTCATCCAGATATTAATTTTGATCAAAATTTATATGAAACTTACATAAAATTTCAGTATCTATAATCTCTGATCAACAACTAAAGTTTTTAATTTTTTTTTAAATTAAACAAAAATCGATTCAAACTGAATAAACAAAAAACTAAACATCAAAACCCTCAAATTTGTTGAAAGCTATGAAAAGGAAACTTCTACGATTGAAGAAAAACAAAATATGCAGAAAACCAAGTTTCAAACCATTGATTGAGACCGGTACAGCAAGAAAGAAATCGCATACTGGTTTTTGGACCGGAAGAAGGAAGACACTGGACCAAGCTCAGCGTTTCCTTTCGAGGAAATGGGAGCAGCGGCGCCCGGCTCTTACTTCTGCGGTGAGGAGTGGCTTCTAATGGAGGTAGATCGTGGCTTTCTCCGACAAAGTGGCGGAGTTTGGTTCGAGGGTTAGGGGAATGGGGAGGAGGAGTTTGTGGATGATGAGATTAAGAGGGGAGGGGGTTTTGTTAGTGATGGGGGAAATTAGGGTTGGGCTGTCAAGTGGATCGTCCAAGGGGTAGGAGAGGTGAGGAATGGGCATCGGAGGATGGCGAGGGTAGCTAGGGCACGGGAGCCATATCCGGAGTCTGAACAAAATAATTTCCCACGCGAAAGGAAGAGTCGTGATAAATTTTAAATAGTTTTTGCGGCGGTTTTAAAAATGTTGCTATGATATGCCACAATAAATTATCAATTTTTAGCAATGAATTTAACAGCGGTTTTCACCGCTGTTATAACTATCTATAGCATCGGTTTATAAACCGCTGCTATAGACTGCTGCGGAAACACCTAATTTTTGGTAGTGTAGGTTTGATATTTCTAATGACAATTACATAAAAATCATGCCATTCCAGTAATAGTTATCTTTACAAAAATGGGTTTGCCTTTTTACCTTAATCTATCACTAGAAATTTACTTGAGTGAGATTAAATTTTTGTATGTTTATGAGTTAAGTATTTTTTTTTTCATCTCTAAAAATTATCAGAAGCATTAAATCTTAATTTATTCTCTTGGCATTAAGTAGTCAACATTACTTATGTTAACTAGTTTAAATTTACTTCTTGCAATTTTTTTATAGGCCATATTTTTAAATGTTTTTAATCATGAAAATTTCTATCATTTATTGCATAACATCAAGCACTCAATACAAAAATAACATTTTAATTTAAATATTTGCTTGTATAATTGCATTATTTGCAGACACTGAACTCGCTAAAGTAGCACGCAACCAAAATTAGTATGGAGAAATTTGAGGGAATAGCTAAAATAGTGGAAGACCTAAATGTCAGGAAAATGAAAATGATGATAAGCCAGCAAAAGTGTAAAAAAATTAGAGGAAAGTAATAACAAAGTGTACACCCTTCTTGAGACCATGAGTGCCAAAATTAATAATTAAATCTTTCTGCAAGCTCAACCATTAGTCCCTACCCATCACTTTCTTAATTGAATAATTTATATTAAGGAAAATCACCCATTTAGATCTAACCTAAGCAATGGGAATAATTTTAGAGAAGAATATTGACTAAGAAATGGAATTATTTTAATGATCCAAATTGGAAATTCAAGGAAAGAAGGTCCAACATTTGATGGGATTTATGACCCCTATAAATTATGTGACTTGCTTAACCAAATTGATGATTTTCATAGAATTATCAAATGAATGATTATTATAAAATGACTTTGACATAATGAAACATGTTCACCATATAAAAATCTTTTGGTCAAATTTTTTGGTAATGGAGGAAAGACTAAAAGGGTAGTCCTTAGGTGAGGAGAAATGGAGTTGCTAAGATCAAAATTATATTCGAAGCATCATGACAAAATGCTATTTGAAGCATCATGACAAAATGCTTCATGGGCATGCAATTCATGATTTTTAGATAATGGAGTATGCTAGTCATAGAATAATTGAACACTTTTGGAGGATTTATAGTGGCTAGGACATAGTGTAATGAGAATTAATGGTTAGCAAATTACAACTAAGTTTTCATTCATCTTAGGGTGAAAGTTAGAAATGAGATTGAACTATAGGATTCTTGAACCCTTGAGGATGCATTCCACAATATTCTCCTCATTAAAAAGTAAAAATATTTACACCCATTATTAAGACTAGGGCAAGAGGATGTACCTTGGTGTATGCTTTTTACTGATGATATTCTTCTTATTGATAAGACTAGAGAGGGAGTTGAATGTAAACTTGAATTATGGAGGTCAACCTTAGAGTCTAAAGATTTTCGCTTGAGTAGATCTAAAATGGAATATATGGAGTGTAATTTTAGTAGTAATAGACCTAGTGAGGGGATTGTGACTTTAGGCGATCAAGTCATTAATAAGAGTACACATTTTAGATATCTTGGATCTATTGTTGAGAGTGATGGTGAAATAGATGAGGATAATAAGCAGAATTCAAGTTGGATTGTTAAAGTGGAGGATTGCATCGAGCTTGTTGTGTGATATAAAAGTACCTTTCAAACTTAAGGGAAAATTCTATAAGATGGTGGTGAGGCCTGCAATACTTTATGGTGCCGAATGTTGGCCATTAAAAGAGAAGAATAATACTAAGTTAAGTGTGGCAAAGATGAGGATGCTCAAGTGAACGAGTGGCTTTACCATTAGAGATAGGATACGAAATGAGCATATACATGAAAAGGTTGGAGTAGCTCCAGTAGAAGATAAGATTAGAGAGAGTCGCCTTAGATGGTTTGGTCACATAAAACGGCGACCTTTCGATGACCCGGTTAGGAGAGTAGAGGTATTAGATTTGATTTATGTTAAGAAAGGTAGAGGCAGACTTAAAAATAATTGGTTAGAAAATATTAGGAATGACCTTTATTTATTAGATTTAAATAAGAATTTGACTTTTAATATGACACAATGGAGAAAAAGGATTCATGTAGCTGACCCCAACATAGTTGGATAAGGGCTTGATGTTGTTGTTGTTGTATTAAGACTAGGGCATAGTCTATTACATATTCTTCCCAAAGGTCTACTATAAGACTTAATCCTCCCCTAGTTTTGGTTTATAACACTGAAATCACTATTGACCTACCTCTAGAAATATTAAGGAGATTATTTATTTCAAATGATACAAGAAAAATGGCATATGCAACATTAGTAAAAGCATAATTAAATCTTATTTTTTAGAGGAGATAGATGACTAAGAGGAGGCGCATCTAAAGAAGATTATAGATGATACATCACTATCTAATGATTATTTAGGAGATATGGATGAGGACTCTATTAGTGTGATTTATTGCCTATCTATGTGGATGAATGACTTCATAGATTGAAGGAGAAAAAAAAAATTAGTTCGTATATTACATGGAAATATAGAAGAGGCATGTAAGCTAGTAATTTATGGAAGTAGTATTATGAATGTAATATCCACCCTAGCATTAATAAAGAAAATTTAAAGCTAGATCCAAATACAATTCCCTTTTATATAAGTTGGTTAAACCATATATCTCTTCCATTCTCTAGCACATGTATAGTGTTTACAAAATTAGAAAGTTATGATGATAATATGTTGTGTAATGTGCTTCTTATGGATATATACCATATAATCTTGGGTACGCCTTGGTTGTTTTATTTTATATAAATATCATATATTATATTATAGAGAACACTTATGTGTTCAATTTAATAATAATACTATCAAATTGCATCCTATAGATCAAACTAATGTGGTCAAACAAACTAATCTACAAAATCTTATGTCATATAGCTTAGAAATCAACAGAAAAGGGTCTAAGATTATTCAATTAATTAGGATTGGTGCTGTATTTCATCATATAAATTAAGATAACTAAGTTAAAATTCTAATTATAATAGCTAAGGCTTTAGCTTAAGGAAAATATCAAAGAAAAGGCTCAATTACATGAGCTCAATCAAGTGCCTATAATTTATAATATTTTAAATATAGTTTTTATTTTTTATTTTATAATTTTATTTTAGACCTAAGGAATTTTATAGCAAGCCATGACATGATCAGTTATTGATAAAGCATTGAATATAGGAGGTTGGAACACCTCATTAATAATCACCAACTGCATTTTTCCCTCCATTTTTTTTATACATTTTTTTCTCCAAAAGTAGCTGCCCAAGAAGCTTACAATACCTATAAATATGAGTTGATATGCATTATAATTTTCAGTTTTAGAATAAAATAGTTTTTTGGATAAGTATTCTTCATTTTCTTGGTGCTTAAAAGCTTTAAGTGTGTGTCTTTTCTTTGGTGAGCATAGTATTTATCTTTACTTTTTAAGCTATTCATTATCTTCTCTAATACCTACTCTAAAGTCTTTACTTATATTCTTCCATTTCATATGCATCTTCAAAGACTAATAAACTAAACTAAAACCTTAAAGAAACTCCAAACACTTACATATAACTCTAGGTCAAATAAAGGAACCTTAAGACCTAGCATTGATCCCTACACTTTGGCATCCTCTTAAACTCTACTAAACCCTACCATGAACTTTAAATCATAAGTTTACATTATAAATTAACCTTCATCTTAATTTTAAACTATCTATCCCCCTAAAAACCAATTTTCTAAAGTGATCTTCCAAATTATACCAAATTAGCCAAAAACTTGATTAGTCTTGGCATTTTTACTAGTATATCCCTTTAAACCCCTCACCATTTCATCATAAACTCCAAAAATCTTCTTTAAATATTAAAATAAAGATTAATAATTTTTTTCTAGCCATTAAGCTACCTGTCATTAATTGGACTATCTATTGCTAGAGAGTCTAAGTATGATATTAAATATAGTGTAATTGTACCCTATTGAAAATTAAAATTTACTTTAAGAGAACTAGGTTTAGAATTTTCTACAGTGATTTTCTTGATATTTCTACCCTCGCCTTCTTCATGTGAAGGAGAACAAATATAATTCCACTAAGAATGACATATTTGATATGGTCTCTATTCTTTTACTTGAGTATTTGGATGCGTGTCTATATAATTTATTATATAACCTTCTTCCTATGATGAATATATAATATGAGATAGATTTTATCCCAAATTAACAATTTATTAATCTTCCTCATTATAAGATGAACCAATTTGAGACTGTTAAATTCAAGAAATAAGTTTATGAGGTACTTTGGATAGGCTTCATCAAGGAAAAACTTATTTCATGTGTTTTTTTCTACATTATTGAATTTGGAGGATGTGTTGGAAATATGTTTATTAATAGGGTTTCCATCAAGTATAGGTTTCCCATACTTTTAGATTTGATGATATGCTAGATTAGATCTCTTGATATATTTATTTTATGAAGATAGATTATAAGAGGGATTACCATCACATTAAAACTAGATCTAGTAAGGAATAAAAGACAACATTCAAACTCCTAAATGTACTATATAAAAGGATTATGATTCCCACTGACTTCTAAGCGTTCATAAGGATCACGAACATAATGATAAAACCATTAATTACAACATTTTTAGTTATTTATTTTGATGGCATCCTCATATTCTATCTAGATAGAGACCAACATTTCAATTACTATAGGTTAATTTTAAACAAGTTAAGAAATGAGAACTTATACTTAAATATGAATAAGTGTCTATTTATGAGTTAATAAGTCACATTCCAAGGTTTTGTAGTGGCCACTATTAGAATTAGACCTAGCCCTAGCAAAGTCAAAGAATTTATTAAGTAGCAAATTTTAAAACTAATCATTGATGTTAGGAGCTTTCATGAACTAGTTATAATTTACAAGCTACTAATTAAACACTTTAACACCATTATTTCTCCACTTAATGATATTTTAAAGAAAGACACTTTTAAGTGTAAACTAGTATTCTAGAGCTTTTGATCAGATTAAGGTGCTTGTGACAACATGCCTTGTTATAAGATTGCTTGATTCCATTAAGATATTTGACGTTTCATGTGATTCCTTATGAGTAAGCACTCGGGGTATATTGAGTCAAGAAAATCTGCACGTAGCCTATGTTAGTGAAAAATTAAATGGTGTTTGATAAAAATAATTTACTAGGAATTTTGTGGTATCATTCAATCTCTTAGGCATTAGAGGCACTACTTATTTCATTGGAAGTTCCTGGTGTCACAACCATTAGGTTATAGAGCTTGTCAATACCTAGAAGAAGCTCAATCAAAGATATGCAAATGGGCATAGTTTCATAAGATTAAACTTTATTTCAAATAAAAGCCCAATATTGAGAATAAGCTAGTAGATGCTTTATTTAGAGTACTGCTGTTCATTATATCTTTATATGCTAAGCCCATATCTTTGATGAGCTCCATATAGTTATTGATGAGTGCTTAAATAATAGTAGACAGCTTTGCATCCATGAGATGTCCCTTAGAGATTTTTTGATTTTAGAGTTACATTTTGAAGGGATTACTGGGCATTTAGGAAGGGACAAGATAGTTAGTTTGGTCAAGAATTTTTTTTTAACTCTCTACTAAGAGGATATGGATAAGTCTATTCTTGGTTGTTTTACTTACAATAGAAATAAGCAACCAAGTAAAAATTAGGAAAATATATTGCTTAGCCTCTGCCCTATAGACCCTAAAATGACTTCTAAGACACCTAGAGGAGTTGATAAAATACTTGTAGTGGTGGATAGATTCTCTATAATGGCATATATCTTACCTTACAATATAACAAAATATGATCCACATATTATAAGTATATAAAATTTTGAAGAGATATTGACATTCCTTGGTTTGCAAATTCTAAGCTTAAATTTTCTTCAGCATTTTACCTACAAATAGAGGTATTCAATAGATCACTGATAATTTTATTGTGGTGCTTAATAGGAAAAAGCATAAAAATTGGGATCTAAACTTAGCAACTTTAGTATTTGCCTATAACAATATTGTTTTAAAAATAAAAAAGAAATTAATCACCATTTGAGGTAGTATGTGATTATAATCACAAAAGCACTCATAATATTGATGATGTTACTACACATACATTTCAAATTCTATATTTAAATTTGTTAAAGATCTAACTCGATTACATGAAAATGTCAAGAAATAAATTGAAAAGGGTAACATTAACTGTGTTGAATTTGTTAAAAAAATTAGATATGTAAAGAGTATAATGAGAGAGATTATGTAATGATTTCTACTAGACTTGAAAGAAGCACTTGCAAGTCCAAAAATCTTCATGCAAGAGCTTATGATCCATTTAAAATCATTAGAAAAATTAGAAATTATGATTTTTTTTAGAATTTCATCATGCTATGCATTTAAGTCCTATATCTAACATTGAAGGCACACTAATATTACAATGTAATATGTACCATTAAAATATATAGACTAGTTTTTATAGATGAACTGAGTAACAAAATATACATATACATTTATCCTAGTATCCTAGAAGTGGAGTATATACTTATAGATGATTCACTAAGAGATGATATTAGAGAGCACAAATTTCCAATGAGGTGGAAGAATAAATTAAATAATGATTACAATTCACTAGATATAATTTGGAGAATATTTCATTTAACATTGTGGAAGATTGCCTAAACTTTAACTCTTCAAAAAGAGTTCTTTAAGGTCTTGGGGAAATGTTGTGGCATAAGATGCTATTAAAGTGGGAAATACACCAACTAAAAGAAGCTAAAGCATGAAGGCTATTAGCTTTTGTTTGCAATTTAATAATATTTAAGTTGTACATAAAACTATGTGATTGCAATTTTAATTATTTTTTAACGTTTAAAAACTTTGAAAATTTGAAATTGGAATGGTTAAAATTCAAAATTTTCTAATTTTGAGCCAGAGTTTTTAAAATTAAGAGGGAATGCTATTTAAAATCATTACAAAATGATTATTTGATAAAAAATATTTAAATAATAAATTTTCATTTGGAGTGGCTAAACATCATATATATGAAAGTACTAGTTATTGGTGGTTACTCATGAGTAACCACCTCCATTTTCTCATCTAGACATTTGATTGGCCTCCCCTCTTCCCCTCTTTGTGTTAATTTGAAATTCATTATTGTAAGAATGATTAAAAATAGTCAAGGAAATGAAAAAGAGAGGATTAATTTTTTTGTGACCAAATTTTTGATGAATTAATCAAAAGGTGTAGGTTTGGTCACTAAATTTCCATTGGATGAGGGTTTACCTTTTGCATGGTGTTGTTCCTCATGCTTCTTTGGTAAATACTATTCTTTTTTTAATCCATAATTAATTAATTAATTATTAATATTCTATTGAATCCTTTCCACACATCCATAATCACATCTGATCATTTTGCACCAAAATACTTTTAAATTCTCATATAAAGCACTCGGGAAAATATGAAGAATCCTATACCTAGTCATGGAATGTCATGATGTTCATGGTTTTGCTCTACATGAAAGCTTACTAAATGATCAAGAATGATACTACACATATTTTTCCAACTACTTGGTGTTTCTACCATTTGATCTATTCACTACACCTTCCACTAAAGTACTTAATCACAAACTAGAAGCCTGCATTTTTTGCCTTAACTAGTCCTTATCCAAACACTCCTATCTCCACTCCATATCCCACTAATGATATTCATCTAGCGCTATTCAAGGATTCTTACTTTCAATAGACACTATTATAACCCTTGAGAGCCTTGGAAGATCTTTAACCCTAAGGATGAATCATTATGTTACCCTGAAATGTATGCATATAAGTAAATATAATATCAACATACATTATTCCCTCCCCAAAATTCATTATTAAAATAAAAGAGAATTTTAAAAAATGACATGCCAAATGATTCTAAATTTTTGGATTTAACATGTCAATAATTCTACTCAAAATACAAAAATATTCTTTACATAGTAATTTTGTAAAAATATCATCAATTTGAGAATTAATGAACACAAATTCAATATCAAAATAATCCTCACAAACATGATATCTAGTAAAGTAATTTTAATCTCCGTATGCATGTTTTATCTATGAGTGTTGAAAGAGATACCTTGTTAAACTAATAGGTTGTGTTATTACACTAATTGGGATTTGTTTTAATAGAATGTCATTAAATTCTAATTATTAATTTTATTAGAGAATGTTAGCATGAAAACTATATTTCCTATGTACACAACTTCTATAATGGATAAAATCATAAAGTTATGCTTCCTATAGGACCAAGAAATAAGTAATGGTTTCATAAGTGAGATGTGCATGACCTTACAACTAGTATATTCAATATAAGAATATGCAACAATGTCATAAAACAAAGAACTATTGGGTTACCATAGATCTAACATATATGTTCCTACCAAATAACAAAATCTATATGATTTTTATGAGATGAGATTCCTTATATTATCTTTAAGATGATCACAAACACATTCAATAAATATACTATTAGATTTTTTTAGCAATTATGTATAAAAGTGAACATATTAATTTTAGCAATATATAAACTTGAATTATTCATAAAAATTACTTAGATTTAATTAACATTAAATTAGAACTATTAAAAATTTTAAAAATTTACTTTTAGCAATTTAAGAGATAAGAGATAAGAAGATGTGGAGAACCTAGTAGAGTGGCTTCCATGCCAAGTTTAGGAACAACATAATCATTAGCATGGATGTAATCTTCAATACAATATAAGAGATTTGAGGATGTGCATTTGTAAATATTAAACAATTATTTTGAATTAGAAGGAGCATGGGAAGTGGCTGGTGATGGAGGGAGATAAGGCAAGGGAATGGAGGCATATGAATGAAGACGATAGGCTTACATGGAACCTATGAGTAAAAGTGAAGTTAGAAGCAGAAGTAATGATGAACATAGGAAAACTTGATGCAGTGTAATGTTAATTTTGAGGAGGATCTAAGAACTGCATGTGGAGTCCAGACACATAAAGAGGGGACAAATTAGGCGTGCAATGCTAATTTTAGAATTTATTTCACTACAGGAAAATCGTCAATTACCAACCGATTTTTCCGGCGTCTTGCCGATGGACAATTTTCCGACGGCTTAATTTTTCAGAATAATTTCCGACGGTTTTCCGGCGGCTTTCCGATAGCTCTGTTTCCGGCGGTTCGTAATAATTTTTGAAAACTCATATTTTAGAAATTTAATTAATTAATAATTATTAATTTATTTTTATTAATTATTAGTTTAATAACTTATTCTAATTAATTATTAACTTAATAACATATTTAATTAATTATTAACTTTAATATTTATTTTTTTATTTTTAATTATAATTTTTGCATAATATAGTTTAAATAAATAATAATAATAAGCATTACAACACATTTTCCCTCCCAGCAGAATGGTTGGGACTTAGCAAAATGGACTCGATTCGAATCCCAGGCAATTCCGGGAGCTCGCACTGCAGGCCTCCTGGCGGGTAGCGGGCAGGGCAAGAACCCGAGCAGGCAGTGCGGGCAGGTTGCTTGGCGGGTAGCCGGGCAGGGTGGGCTATTTTTTAATTAATTTTTTTGATATTTTTTTAGATCTTTTGTCTACCGAAAAACTGCCAGAAATATTTGCCGTCGGAAAATACTGCCGCAATTATTTTTCCTACGTATGTTTTACTGGCGGAAAATTTACCGATGGAAATTTACAAAACCGCTGAAAATGGCAATTTTCCGCTTGCAAAAGCCATCGGTAATCATTGATTTTTCTGTAGTGTTTTAAAATCCTTCAAACTCAAAGCATAATTTATATGTGGTTTATCTCCTAACTCCCATACACCTATTCCTAACTTCCAATTGCTTAGGATTCTACTAATTGAACTTATCACGATAAGCCTAAAATCCTTCACTTAAAGACTATCTGATGAAGCATTTACAACTTACACACTCTCTTCATAGGCGAGTACATCTTAAATATTGGTCCTTATGAGCTAGGCTACCGAATCACCAAATATGATGGAAAATATCAAACTAAACTAATCAATCGCTTTGGAGGAGATTAAAATGTTATCTCATATGAATGAAAATTTCAAAATTTATAAAATATAATTGAAGCAATACAATTAAATCATTTAAAAAATATCATAGAGATTTCAAGATAAAGAACTTCAAGTGGAATTCAAAATCATGAACACTTTGATACTTAATTTTTTCTTGTAAAAAGATTTGAAAATTAAACTCTAAAACTTAATTTCCACCTTAACCAGTTGAGGAGGTTTTACAAGAGTGTTTAGCTAGTAAGATAGCTTTCAACGAACTTTTATTAGGTCCTCTGACCGGACGTAGCTCTACGTTCAGTTATCACTGAGTTACTCGGTTTTTACTCGGTATTTGTTCGGTATTGCTATGTATTGTTTGACAATAATGAGAAATATCGTTCTGTGAAGATCAATACCGAGTAATGCCGAGTAATACCAAATAATGAGAAATGCCGAGAAATACTGTTCTAGAAAAAACTCTGTATTTTTTGGTATTACTCGATATTACTCGGTTTTGCTCGGTATTTTGTCTTCACATAATGATATTTCTCGTTATTGTTGGTATTGCTCGGTATTTCTCGTTTTGTGCCTGCTACGTGGCGCGATCTCAGTGCCGGCCGAACGTAGCTCTACGTACGTTCACCGGACCAAATAAAAGTTAGCTTTCAACAGCTCTTTTAAATACCAAACAAGGTTAAGCTATATGTTATACCAAAATTGGACGAGCATCGGATGATCATAATAGTGATTAATTCAATGTTGGATTAATTTTAATCAGAACACAAATAATATTTATACATCATATGAACTATATATCGTTAATGTTAGTATATTTATTGGTAGGTTGGGATCTTTATCAATGACATTTATTAATTTTAATCAGAACACAAATAACATTAATTACTATTTACATGCTATATCCAGTCCAAAAATATTATATATAATAGCATTCATAGGCTACAAAAGAATATACATAAAATAAATGAACTAAAGAAACTAAACTAGCTGCGTGGAAAGAAAACTATATATCTTATCCAGTGCTTCATGCCACAGGATCCTTACCCTTCTATGCAAATATATAAAAACATGTAATGAGCGTGAAAGCCTTGTAAATAATCAAAATTTTACAACCGAAATCAATGTAATATAAAAAAGAACAATATGCTTTCAATCATATAAGAAAATCTATATTACATCAAAATTGTTAATTGTAACAATTATTTTTATCAATTTATCTTTCTATAGTGCATCACATCTAAATCCATTACATCATCAGTCACAATATCATTAACAGTTAACAATATATATAGTTTTTTTAAGGGAAACCCACAAGGGGGCCTACGCGTTGATATAAATTCAAATTACAAGTCCTTAAAGGGATTTTCAACCAACTAATGCTCAAAGAGCTACAATCACTCAAAAAGAAAATAAAATCTAAAGGCCGAAAAACCCTATCTAAGTAAAATACAATAATACCTAGCAACAATCTAAGGCGATCAGAAAACGCCCAAAAAATAAGAAAGATCAACAAATAAGCAATGAAACCCGTCCTTCTGGCAAAAACTTCCTCAAGGTGGAAACAACCTGCAAAAATAAATAGCAGAAAAACTAAACAAGGAAAACGGTATTAGTAAAATTAGTATTAGTAATAAGTAACCAGTAACAGATACCAGTGTCAATAAAGTCAGGGTATCAGTAATAATATTCAAATATTTAGAAGAGGGTATCTTAATCTTGATATTGCACTTATAACACTCAATTAGTTGCCTCTTATGACTCCTAATAAGTGCACTCCTTATAACTCCCATTGAATCACATGATAATATATAGTCTCGACTCCTTATGACTCCCAATCAGTCTTCAGCTCCTTATGACTCTCGTCAATAAATTAGTGAATCTTGAGAGTATTACGTGAGGTTAGTATATTATGTATATCAGATATCAATTAGTGTATTATTTTCTTTAAAAGCTGTATCAGTATATTACATTCTTTTAGTCAAATCATCAATATCACATCTCATTAGTACATTCCAATTCATATCAACATTTCAACATATTATATACTTCAGATTATTATATCAAATCATAATACACAGTTTTTCAAGTCTTTTTAGTATACATTTTTTTCTTACCAAATTCATTGAACAATTCTTATACATAAATTTTATCGATGGTGATTTAATAAAATCATATCAATTTATTCAAAATAATCAAATCCAAAACATATCAAAGGTTACACAATGAAAGCTTACAAAATCAAGAGATAATGAATTTTTTTATAGCTTTAGGAGAGATAAAATTTGTAGAATCAAAATCATCAAATATGGAGATAAGAGGATAGTTACTTATGTGACAGTCCAAACTCTAACTATCAAGATATTATATGTTTTGGCCTAAGGGCCTCACGGTTTTATCCTATTTCTATAATTCCTCAAGAGGCCACACATCCCAATATTTCTATAGGATGAACACGCTTAATTGCAAAGTTTCTTGATGAATTTCAACCATTACACCAAACGGTTCCTCGATGTTAAAGATTTTAGCTTCTTTTAGTTAAGAGATTTCACAATATATAATGATCATAATACTTTTTAAAATAGAAGTAACAGACAAAAATAACTAAAAATTGGCTTTTTTTTCTTCTTTCTCTCTTCTCTTCCTCTCCCTTCTCCCTTTCCTTCCAAGGAAAGTCACAGTTGAAATGGGGGAGGTGGTAGTGTTGGAATGCTTTAAATCTTAGGTTGGCTGAGCATCGTATTTCTTAGATCCAACGTCGCAATGCTGCATGTCAAATATAGAATTACTAAAGAATAGATACTCAAATGCCGCAGCGGTATTTTCTTGCATCATTATGTTCTCAAACCTAGCATCACAACTCATAAGTATAATGTTCAAACATAAATTCAAAAATTTATATTTTAAAATATTTTTTTTTATTTTTGGGTTATTACAATATGATCCTCGCTTGGATATATGTACCATTGGTGATTGTATGAATGATCTACTAGTAAAGGGAATGGATATGTTATTTTTCAAGATATTTCTTGATTTTTGTAAATATACTTAATTAAACCATTTATCCTTTATTTAAAGTAAAAATGTTTTTATGTTTTAAATGTGGTTATCATTCATGGATTAATTTTTAAAAGCAAACCCAAAAAATTATTATAAAATTTAAACTCACATATTAGATTATAAAATTGGATAGACATTCGTACTTATGTATTCTTGAATGCTCCTTTTTAGTCTGACTCAAAGTTATTAGAGATCAAGCCACTCTAATGGATAATATTAATGTCTCCATGGTTGCTATAAAATGAATAACCTATAAAAATACAAAGTAAATAATTATCACATCATATAAGGTTTGAAATCACTAAATCAATAGTGAGTTAGACATGAATCATATTGGCATATGGGATCAACCATCTTCCCTTATTGGATAATGGAAAAATAGTACTAGCTTGTAGATATTGAAAGAATAATACTGATAAAAATAACGAATTAATATTAGTTGCATAGAGGAAGTTCTAGACCTAAATTGGAAGAGTCTTTATTAGAGTAGAAGGAATAGTAAGATAGTCACCAATAGTCCTTTTAAATACCAAAAAAAAGTTAAAAATATATGTTATAACACAATTTATTAGCAATGTATGATCATAATAATGTTTAGATCAAAGTTAGATAAATTTCATTCTAATCGTATATGTCTTTTGTATATCATATGAACCATTTTTCAATAATATTCATATCTTTTTTGGTAGCTTAGGATCTTTACAAGATTGAATAATAGCAAGTTATATTGGATATACATGAGATTATCTAAGATTTATATGAACTTATATACAATATTAATCATATTATGATCCTTGGATTATATGTATTGTTGGTGATTGTATGAATGATTTACCAATAAAAGGAATGGCTATGTTTTTTTTAATAATCTCTTGACTTTGGTAAATATAATTACTTAAATAAAATTTATTTACTTATAATACAAGAAGTTGTTATATTTTAAATGATCTATTACTCTTGGGTCTTTTGTTAAAATAAAACTCAAAATAATTATAATAAAATCTAAACTCATATCTTAGACTACTAAATATTGGATAGACATGTGCACATGAGTCTTCATGGATGCTTCTATTATTCAGACTCAAAATGGTTAGATACTAAGCTAGTCTAATGGACAATATCATTATCACCAAGGTTGCCATCAAATGACTAACCCAAAAACACCAAGAAATCCTTTATATGGCATCATATAAGGTTTCTTATCACTACATCAATATTGAGCTAGATGTCAATTACATTGGCATATGGAATCCATAATCTCATATTATTTAATGATGTCAAACTAATATTAGTGTTAAGAGATTAAAAAATAATAATTTAAATAGCGCCCTTCTATTAGATACATAGAGAAAGTTCTAATCCTATATATAAAGAGTGTTTATAAGGGTAGGGGATAGTTATATAACCTCTAATGACTCTTTTAAAAATAAAAAAAGTTAAAATATATGTTATACCAAATTGCATGATAGCTGAATGATCATAATAATGATTAGTTAAAAGTTGGATGAATTTTATTCTGACTCTTTATACCATTTATGCATCTTATAAACACTTTTACATTTATGTCTTTCTTATTTATTTTGATAGTTTAGGATCTTTAGGAGATCTAATAACAGCTAGTTACAATGGCTATTAATGAATCTCTAATCTTCTAATTGATCCTAAATATAACTTAATCTTAGGTTTTACCCTTAGATTATAAGTATGGTTGGATTATATATACAATCGAATATATGATCATATATGCAATCTTAATAAAATGTATGATCCTTGAATCACTTGTATGATTGGTGGTTGTGTGAATGATCTACGAGTAATAGGAATGACTACATTTTCTCAAAATATATCTCTATTTTTGTAAATATAATTACTTAAAAAAAATTTCTTGTAACCATAACATAGTTGCAATGTGTTAATTGTTCCTATCACCCTTGGATTTATTATTAAATACAAACTCAAATAATTTATAATAAGATCTAAACTTATATACACTTGAGTTTTCATGAATGCTCCTTTTATTCCAAGTCAAAGTATTTAGAAATATAAGCTTGTATAGTGGACACTATTATTATCACCATGTTTTCTATTAAATGAATAACCTATAACAAAACTTAGTAAATCCTTATATGGCATCAATAATATCTCTAAATCAATAATGTGCTAGAAATATATCACATTGCTATATGGGATATCCTTATTTGATAATGATAAACTAATATTAGTATGATGGGACTCAAAAATAATTGAAATAGTACATTCTAATTGGTTGCAAAGAGGAAGATACTACATCAGTGTACCCAATATCTTAAGTGATATAAACCAACAGATTAATTCTCCAACTTGTAACATTAACAAAAATATTCACTTTGAATTCTAAATTGGTGTAATCACTAATGAAATGTTCCCCAAATATAACACTCTTATGAAAAATTGCTCAAAAACTGATAAAAATAATTAAAGAATAACTTGGTTAATAAATAGTAAATATATATATATTCCATTGCCTATGTTATTAATTAGTAAGATTAAATTATTCACAATTATAACAAGGGATTACAAAATGAATTGCATTAAACGATATTAAGATATAAACCTATTCATGCAATGAAAAATCATTTCCTAAATAAATATTAATGTTATTTTCAAAGTTAAAACCAATTATGGATAAATAATTTTGCATATAGATATAAACATCATAACATGGATCAAAATCAATAACTACATGTCAAATTAAAATGCATGAGTTAGTGTTCACCTAATATATTTTTAATTTACTTGATTAGATTTATCTATCAACATAATCACAAGCCATCAGAAAAAGCTCATACAATCAAACCAATTTGCATAATAATATTAATATGTGTATCACTTAACCCCAAAACTATAACTAAGTTATGATTTCTTTCTTTTAATGAGTCAAACATTTTAACCAAGCGAGAGCTTAGAAAAAAAAAAGTAGGCAAGCATATGAATCTAAAACAACTTCTATGTAAGCTACTAAAAATCACAACTTGTTTACCATAAATTTAAGTTGAAATTTCAATTTAAGGAAATTCATGACAAATAAATAAACTAAATTTAAATTTACATGTATTTTCAAAATTACACTCCAAGAAGTATAAATCATGTTGAAACAAAGACTAGGACTAACATGAATGAAATGAGATTTATAAAATTGACTTATAATCATAGTAAAGACTAGATATTCATATATTTAAAATTATTAATATATTGATAGAATAAATACATTAGTTGCATTCATGAAATTAAAATAATTTAAGGATTAAAAAGACTAATCAAGGAAGAGGTTAGAAAATATTCAAATGTTTTTCTCATATCATGACTTCTTCAATTCTTTTATACAAATGTGTATCTTCTAAACATCCATTTTTGAATTTGTATTCCAAACTATCACTAACATGTCTACACCAATCTTCATTAGCCATTTGAGAGTGACTTTCAAAATCTTATATATTTAAAAGGAATGTTAAAATTAAGGTGTAATATCTCATTTTACCCTAAGCCATTCGAATGAGAGTTGGATGACTATTTATAATAGTAGATAAGAGCTTATAGCCTTTAACGTCTTATACAAACACCGATGAGCATTATATAAATGTTTATACAATACTATATCATATACATGGTCAATTCATAATAGATAAATTTTATTCTGATTGTATAAATGATTTATGCTTTGTGTATGATTGACCATGCATTAATATTCTAATCATTTCTAACAGCTAGAGATTTAAGAGGTCCTATAATAGCTAGTTACAATGGCTACAAGTGAATCTCGAACGTCGATATACATGATTGTAAGGATAATCCTAATTTAATGTGTAGTCATCGTAGATCATAAATATGATTATTGATTGTATGTATAATTTACTAGTCAACGGAATTGTTAGTTTTTTTTTTTTTGCAAAATATCATAATTTATGCAAATATAATTACTTATAGCAATTGTCAACTTTTGACAAAAATTATTGTTGTGTTTTAAATTTGCTTCACTCATGGATCTTGAAATGAAATCCAGCTCAAATAAATTATATTTAAATTTAACCTCACACACCATAGGATAGACATTTACACCTGTCTTCATGAATGCTTCTCTTGAATCATTCTCCAAGTGAACAAAGTGCTAATAACTCTTGGGGACACCATCCCCATAATTACCATGTTTGCTATGCAATCAATATCATGTAGAATCGCTTATCGAACTATTAGATAAGGCCACATAAATACACAATATTTGCTAACATTAAATTAATAGTAAGTCGCACATGAGTCGCATAGATTCAAAAATTCAATATCACGGTCGACGGGAAAAACATGAACAAATAAAAGATAGATAAACAAACATCATATTATTATTATAAAAGCTCTTGTTAGCTAAGAAATAAACAAATTAAAGCTTCGTTTGGGATAACTTTCTTACTGCTTTATAAAGCAATTTCTTAGTAAAAAAATTTTTAATTTGAAATTGTTGCATTAATAAACTACTTCATATAGCAGTAAGAAAGCTATCCCAAACGAACTTTAAGTTTATTGAAATGAAACTGATCTAAATCAAAATTTCAATAACTACTTAAACCTACTCCATCAATAAACATGACAATCTCATGAAATCTAACAAACAACACCTTCCACCAATTGCAAAGTGCAAAAGTAAAGAATTCAAAATATTTGTAGCAAATCATTTTAATCCACTTCATCAATCCAAAATAAAACTTATGATTAGAATAAGATAATTCTACCAAACCATTATTAACATATTATTATCATGCATAAATATGTCATATCTTGAAGTTAGCAACCTCTACATTGTAATAAACAAATAAATAAAGTATATTTGAAGCAAATGAGACCTCTCTTAGTAGAGTAATTATTACGTCCGGTCAAATCTGAATGTATACCGAGCAATATCGATTGCTCAATACCGAGTTTCATGTGAAGTGGCACGTGGTTATTGATCTATGAATGCGTACGGTGATCAGACGTAAAAATTGCTCATCTTAGTCCCATTTGTCCTTCTCTAAACAACTCCTTTCTCATGAAATAATTCAATAAGATATAGTATTTTATGAAAATAAAAAATGCTATGGAATGTAATAGATGCTAACAAATAGCAAGAGTAGGGCACACTTTAAATAAGCTTTGCACACAAGCGTCCCCACGCGCGTGGAAAGTTGTGCTTGTTTTTGGATGGTTGGAATCACATGCATTAACATTAACAAATAAATGTGGGCCAATGCTACATAAATGTTCATTTAAGATTCATTTAATTACATTTGTGATTATTTGTCACATCAAATGTTTTTATGGGCATCACCTCCACCGCACTTCGTGCAAACTATCTTAGGCTGTCATGTGGATTATTATGATTTGGATTCTTGAATGAATGATATGCCAAATGGAGTTCTTTTTTTCAACCAACAAGTTAGGGTTTAGTTAAGGTTTCATTTGAGGTTATTTTTTTACTATTTTGTAAAGCAATTTTTTGATAAAAAACTCATTTTTTTTAACAAATAAAATTTCATTAAAGGGAAAAGATACAATAAAAGAACACCTTGGCCACATCAATAAATTACAAAGTAAGAGAAAATAAGCATGTTAAACTGATAAATGGATGGGGAACATAAAAAACTTTTATATTGAAAATATGCTTTAGAAAGCTGTCTCAAATAAAGCCTAAGACAAGAGAGATTAAGAGTTCTTTTGAGACAGCTTTCGTACAGCATTTCTAAAACGACTTTCTAGTATAAAAATTTCTATTTTTTTGTATTAAAAGTTGTTTTAAAAAGTAACAAAAAGCTGCCCCAAACGAAGCCTGGGACGGCTTTTTAATTACTTCTTGAAACAACTTTTTAGTATAAAAATTAATTTGTTTACTAGAAAGTTGCTTCAAGAAGCAGTAAAAAAGCCGTCCCAAACTAACCCTAAGGCTTTATTTGGGATGTCTTTCTTATCGCTTTCTAAAATAGCTTTTATGCATACATTTTTTTTTTGAATTAGAAGTTTTTGTAATAGAAATCTGCTTTAGAGAAAGTTATGCCAAACAAAGTCTAGGCTTCATTTGGTATGACTTTCTTACTGTTTCTTAAAATAGTTTTTTTGTATAAAAATTAAAAAATTTGTACTAAAAAACTGTTTTAAGAAGCAATAAAAAAGTCTTCCCAAACGAAGCCTAAACAATGAGTGCATTTAAGGCTTTGTTTGGGACGGCTTATTTACTGCTTCTTAAAGCGGCTTTCTTGTACAAAAAATTCTGAAAAGCTACTTTAAGAAGCAGCAAAAAAACCGTCGCAAACGAAGCCTAAATTCTCTTATAAAAAACTACTTTTAAAAAATTTATTTATATATTTGTGGAAGGATATTAGGATTTCATTTGAGAAATAAAGTAAATAAAGATGTAAGAAAATGAGAGAATGTGGATTTTTAATTTAAGAATTGCTTTGTAGAGAACATGACCAAACCCGTGAGAAAAGAAAGAAAGAAAGAGTCGCACTTAGAAATAAAGAAATGATTTAGATCCTCATTGTGATTAGTAATTATGAGGTCAATATATCATATAAGAATAAGCTCCTACGTTTATCTAAATAAGCTTAATCATTTGAGTGTTACTCAAATTAAGTGAATTACTCGAAAATTATATCATTTATAAAATTATTTCGATTTTCTATCCTTAATTAATAAAAATTAATATTCTAAATTTATAGTTCATGTTTGATCAAGGTGAGTTTTTGGTGATGTATAAAAAATGATTAATATTTTGTTTTTTTTTTCAAAATATTATCCTTTAATTGGGACAATTTGGTATATAATAAACATAATTTGTTTTAGAATTATTATAGTTTTGAATTTGTCAAATTATTAATAAATATTAAATTTTTATTAATGCAAACTACATTATTACATTTTATTGAATTTTAAATAAGTTGTGTATTAAACTGGTCCTGTTTATTAAATTCTATTGAATTTTATAATATGCTTTTTACAATTTTATCGATGAATTAGTTATAGAATATTAATTTATACAATTTTAAACTTTATAAATACTTAATATTTTTACACATATTGGAATTATGAATTTTAGATATAACGTAAAATTCGTAATGGTGAGAAATTAATTTTTTACTTATTATTTGATTATTTTCCAAATTTTATAATTGCATGCATAATATGTATCTTAAAATGCTTTTTTACTTAGCATATCAAGGAAATTATTAATTTTAGAAAAAAAATTAATTTCAATTTGTTTTATGAACAAATTAAATTTAGATTCTGAAGTTTATTTTTTGGGAAAATTTTCGAACTAAGCAAGATTAACAATTAAACTATAAGAATAAGCATGTTAATTTAAAAATTTAAATGTAGGCAAAGTCGGGCCTTTGAACGGCGACTTAGGTGCGACCAGGATTCCACGTGGCGCGACCAGAATTCCACGTGGCAGCCGATGTGGCAGGCATTTTATTAAAGCCTAAGTCGCCCGTTAAACGGGCGACTTAGGCTTTAATAAAAAATATGCCTTTCCCTTCCCGATTACTTCGTCTCCCTCATTCCCATTTCATTTTCAGATCTGTTCGCTGCTGCTCCGCCGCCTCTTCGCCGGATTAGGTAATGTAGGCTTATTTTTTGCTTTTTTTTTTGTTAAATAAGTTAAATAAATGTTGATTATTGTGTTTTTTGCGTAGAGAAGTAAAGATTAATGATTGTAGAAGTGGTTATGTTGTTTTTTTTGTAAATTTCTTTGTTTGTGGAGTATATTTGAATATTTGTTTGTTATTAGCATAGATCCATGCTTTAAGCCTTTGAATGGTTAAAAAATTTTGTAGATCTGTGATTTTGGGTTAATTTTTGGTGGTGGCGGGTGGCAGCCAGCAGCGAGTTGGTGGTTGAGAATGTTGCTGTCGGCGGTGGTCAATCAAACTTTAGACTGGTGTAAACCATTCTCCTTTAATACTGAGCGAAAAGAATTTATCTCAAAAATAAACTAAAATATAATACATTGCGTTTACTTTATTTATGCTTTTAATCCAACCAAATATCAAAATTTTTGAAACACATTAATTTACTCGACTTTACACTCTAAAATATTCCAACCAAACAACCCCTAAATTTAAAAAAAAAAAAAACAGATTTATTTTTTTGTAATTTGAAAATTTTAACTCTTATTGTTTTTCTATAATTGTTTAGTGAAATTTTTATTAGCATTAGATTTATTTAATACATTAAGTACTATAATTCAGTTAATTTTATGCAAGCGATGACTGTATATTGATTGGATGTTGACTAGATGTCTAGGTGTCATGGTCAGAACTGAAGAAACGTCCAAATTGTGGAGCCCACGTCAAAAGCGAGCCCAATCAGTGCGTGCTGATGTGGCGAGCCAAAATGGGCCATGACGTTGAAAGTTTCTTGGCCCGTCCGTATTAATGATCAGTGCCGTTGATTAGTAATTCCTTAGATCTGACGGTTAAGAGATGATCATCAACCAACGATGCGCATTACATTGCAGAAGCTTCTAGAATTATCTTGAATCTTCATCATGTCTTTCACTGAAGAAATTCAAAGAGGTAATTGAAGGTGAGAAGAATGAAGTTATCCCCAAAAAGGGTTCCTTCACCAGTGGTGCTAAGTTATTAATTTCCTCGTCATCTTATTCATCAAATTATTCGCATGGGACGTTTTAGATATTTTGGATCTATTATTTAGAGTGGTGGTGAAATAGATGGGGATATTATCAGCAGAATTCAAGTCAGATGGTTGAAGTGGAGGAATGCATCAGGCTTGTTATGTGATAGAAATGTACCTCTCAAATTTAAGGGAAAATTATATATGATGGTCGTGAGGCCTGCAATGCTTTATGGTGCCGAATGTTGGCCATTAAAAGAGAACCATAATGCTAATTTAAGTGTAGCAGAGATGAGGATGCTCAGGTGGATGAGTGACTTTACCCTTAGAGATAAGATACGAAATGAGCATATACGTGAAAAGGTTGGAGTAGCTCCAGTAGAAGATAAGATTAGAGAGAGTCGTCTTAGATGATTTGGTCATATAAAACGGCGGCCTTCCGATGACCCGGTTAGGAGAGTAGATGTATTAGATTTGACTTATGTTAAGAAAGGTAGGGGTAGACCTAAAAAGACTTGGTTAGAAAATATTAGGAATGACCTTTTTATTAGATTTAAACGAGAATTTGACTTTTAATAGGACATAATGGAGAAAAATGATTCATGTAGCCGACCCCACGTAGTGGGATAAAGGCTTGATGTTGTTGTTGTTGTTGTTGTTGTTGGATGTTGTCTTTGATCCTATCATGTAAGCATTAATAGGAGAGGCTACATAATCGGTGGTTGCTAAATTTGAAGAAATGTTATTTGTACGCACCTTTTGTGTTTAGAATATTCATTATAAAATAATAACTCAACAAGCAATAGATTGATATAACTGATGAAGAAGTTGAGAAGACAAAAGTTGGAATGTGCTTCCAACTGAGAAGCATTGAGCGAGTTGATGGCTACTTCTGTTCACTTACTGAGTCATTCCCCTAGAGATCTTGACTAAAGGAGCAATGTCGAATTCAAACTTGAGAAGACAAAAACAAACTATAAAGTTAATTATCCTTAACAATTTGAATAATTCAAAAAGCTTTGGTATAATTAGTTAATAAAAGGATCGCAAATTTATCCAATTGGCTTGATGTTGTTGATGATGAAGTTGTCTTAGCCATTTGACATGGATTAGATGACTTCAAGGATGAAATCATTCTTCTTAAAGAGAAATGTAAATTGATCTCCCCAAAATGGGTCCCTTCGCGAGTAGTGCCAAGTTTTACTTCGTCATTTTGCTCATTAAATTATTCCCATGGGATTTTGTCTTAGATGATATCACGCAAGCATTGATATGAGAGGCTACTTAATCATTTGTTGTTAAGTTCAAAGAAATGTCAAGCACTTGTACACACCCTCTGCGCCAAGAATATTCCTAGTAAAATAATAATTCAATAAGCAACAAATTGATATAAGTGATGAAGAAGTTGAGAAGACAAAACTTGGACTGAATTCAAATTGAGAAGCATTTGGTGAGTAGAATACTACTTTTATTCACTAATTGAGTCCTACCCAAGAGATCTTGGCTAAAGGAGATACAATCACAATAACTCTTGCTCATCCTATTGACAAAACTACCACAACATGTTACCATGCGAGAGTCGATAAATATATGTATAAACAATCTCATCATCCTCATCAATTAAGAAGGCTTAAGTTGAGTTATAAGAATGAAGAGGGCAAACTACATTTAGACTGGACAAGAAGGATCGCATTGTGGTTGACATTAGCATTAATCAACTTCTTCAAGGAAAAAAATTAACTCGACAACTTTCTGTCTTAGTTTGACATTTTTTTTTGTATTTACATAACCACCTGTAGAAGATCTTCATATGTTGACTACGAGGTAACACGTATTATATTGATAGACAACTTATATTTCAAAAGATCATTGACTGCTATTATTGCTAAGAATGACAAACATAGAAGTGAGTTAAATCAATTATTAAAGATAAATAAAAAAACTAACATATAAACTTATGTTAGTAAAGTAATACAACTTGTGTTTCAATAGCTAAGAAAATGGGTCATATTATTGGATTAGGTTTATTGTGCTACTTTGAGCTCAATTGCAATCCTTAGGCCACCTTAGGCTCTAGTTGGAATATGTGTCAGCTAAATTAGGTTAAGCTGACTAATGAAGCACTAGGTTTAGTCCTAAAAAAAATTAGGTTGATTTTAATTTAGAATATAACTATTTTATATAGTTAATTAAGAAATCGGGCTCCCTTGGGTCGATTTGGATTTAATTACCATATATTTATCCTTTTTGTTAAATTTTATTTTTTTTTATTCAATGGTTTCTGAAGGATGTAAGCACCAAATATGGTTGAGGCATGGAACCAACCTCTTTTTTTAGGATGAGCAAGATAGGATTATGAAATGTATAATCTTATGTATGAAATATAAAAGAGTTTAAAAAAATTTGTAACTATAATTATTGAAGGTGAAAAAAAATAGTTAAGATGCTTAGTCTTCTAAGAAAAAAAAAATTATAGTGGACATTTACTCACTTGAATTCTTTCTGACTCCACCCCTCCATATAAAGAAGAGAACTTTTAATTAAAACCAATAGTACTGCACTCTCATAAGTGAGAGATTATTACGTGCAGAGTCCAGACATAGAGAATTGTTCAGTTTTGTAACTGAAGCGCATGGATGAACATAAAAAGCTAGCACAGTGATGAACAATAACTGCTCTTTTACGGTTCACAGTAAAAAAATCAAAAGGTTCTTTATGTCCAGACTCCGCACGTAATAATCTCCCCTCATAAGTGCATTTACATTAATGTTTCTCAAATGCATATGAATCTCAAGATATAAGAAAAAGATATAGTATTGGTATAAAAATTTATTTGCTTCGCATAAGTCATAAATCAAGATAATGAATTCTTTTCCTGCAAGTCTTTATAATTTCAATTAAAAATAGTTGAAATCATGCCTCTCATTTATTTATTTATTTATTTTGCTTCAACAGAGAAAAAAATGACACATAGGTAGCTTTATTACTCAAACGTTTACTACAAATGAGTGTCTGCCAGTTCATTATGATAAATACTTGGTATAAAATTCAAAGTTTTTAATGTGTTTAATTTAAATCTTTTTAATTGTCAGAAAGGTTCTTTGATAGAAGGGTTTCTTTATTATATTTTAATTAATTAATTAATTAATTTTTATGATCATTCATTTATCATAATTTTCACAAAATAAAATTTCAATTTTTTTTATTTTTTGTAATTGATGTCTTCTAAATCTTCACGTGTTAGGTTTCAAAGCACTTTGATTTTTGAACTTGAAGCGATTTCAAAATTATTTGAAGTTCGCATTTAACAAATTTATAGTCAAAATGTTCATATTTACGAGATGAATCTGACAAGCTTAAGATCATTTAACTTTGAAATTATTAGGGTAGAAAAATATCTAAAATATAGTGTGTGATTAAAGAAGATCAACATTAATCATGGGATGGACTATTATTGTTTCAAATTGAAATAACTAGATTGTTACTCTAGAAAATTATAAATAGATCATGATTCCACACACTTTAAGAGGAGATGAGACCTTATGAAGGATTTCAAAGAACATATTCTAAAGCTTTTTTGTTGGTAGCCCAATGGCCATTTTAAGCACCTATGTTGACGTCGATGCCAACACTGATGTCCACGATCACCATTAAGGGTGATGCCCTTCATCATCACTAGCGTTGCATTCATTATCGACACTAATGTCGAAGTCCATTATATACACCAATGTCGATGTCAACCATCACCAATAAGACAAACGCTCACCATTCACAATAATTCTTACATCCATTGTCGCCAACAAGATAGATGCCTACAATGCACATCAATGCTCACGCCCGCCATCATTGTCACCCATGCTAATGTTTGCTTTTGCCAACAAGGCAAACACCCACTTTTGACACTAATGTTGATACGAAGCATCACCAGTAGAGATGATGCAAGTCATCTACATTAAAGTCAACACCCACGTCATTAACAATAATGATGTATTTTATCGATATCAATACGGATGCTCATAGATGCTAATAAGGCAGACACCTATTGCCACCATGACAATAGATGCCCTTCCTCTCTACCAAGATTAATGCTCATGTTTTAGTCGTTGGACTCCCTGTTATAAGAAGAATGATCAAGCAGACCATTGATAATCTCTTGATGAAAATTCCAACCACTCAAAACTCCTCATATTTTCATCATAAATGTCATCTTTCATAATTTATATCGGATGTGTTATATATATATATATATATATATATTCTTCATAATTTTTGACATGCACTAGTGGAAATATTTTAACGTAAGGACCCATAATTTCTCCTCTCCTCTTATTTTTTTGCATAAAAATGAGCTACTCTTAGCTTATATTATCTATATGTATTTGTAAGTTTTTTGTATAATGCTAAATTTAAAAAGTATCTTTGCAATTGTGAATGTTCTAACACATAATAGCTTGATGCTATTTATGAGAAATAATTTTAATTTGGGGCCAACCCTTACTATAACCTTAAAAGAGTATTCACAGTAACTTCCTAGGCATAATTATAGCAAGGAAAACTCTTTATCACCCATTGATATATCATTGTCATGAGAATTAAGTCAAGACAAGGGCAACTCTTGTTACAACTTCAAAATGATGTTCATGTCAACATCTTGATCATGGTTTTAATCAAGAAACTTCTTCCCATTTCATTAATAAATTAAATTTGTAGGGAGAAATTTAATATTAAGGACAGTCTTGGGCACAAAAACAAGCAATTACATTAAAGCTTCTTATATATATGAGGACTTTCATAAGAAACCTTCAAGAAAATATTAATTCTAGATATAGTTACTTATTGGGCTTCAACTCTATCAATATTCATGGTGATTGCTTCAAATAGTTTGTAATGGCTTATATAAAATCAATTTTGCCCTTAATTTAAGATGTGAATGTCTATTCAAATAAAGATGCAATAAGTCCAAAATGGGATTGTATTTAATCTCTTTTATCCTAAGTTAAAAGTTATCATATAATATTATGATAAATAACCTAGGATAGAACCTAAAATTAACATAGTTGGATTTCTCTAGCTTCTCTTTTATACATTAATTTTATAGGGTAATCATAGTGATCTTTTATGGTAGGTATAGGTATTTAGAGAATTCCTCCCAACCCTCCTAATGATCAACTATGATTGATAGTTTTAATAGCTTAGTTAAACTACAACTATAAAAGAAAAAAAAATTAAGGCACATAATTAAAAAGCCTCGAAGATAGATGGTGTTGGATAGATTATGTGGGCTGGTAGATCAATTTTAGATCATTTAAGTGATAAATTAGTGGATGGGGAACTATTCCAAGATAATACGAAATGTAAGGCTTAATTTGGAGGATTTAATTTAAGGTGTGAGTAAGGTTTATGGAGATTTGATGGCGAGCCAACATACTTCCTATAATCTATCCAAAACTAAAAATCAAAGCTTCTACCTAATGGATCCTTCTTTCTGGAAATCCAAATCCAACAAATTTATGCTTGATTTGATTGTAATGATGTCTACGTTAATTCTTTGATTTTGATAAGGGTTGTGAATTATTTAATAGGGATATTATGTTCTAGTGGCGAGGTTGCTCAATTCTATCTATAACTAACTAATATATGGAATTTAAGAATGGTTTTCTATATATCAAGCAAAACTTAAAAATTCTGCTTGAAAGTTCAAGGAAACTCTCAAGATGTGAATTGAAAGATTTTAAATTTTTTGTTGAGTTTTAATAATATTTGGATTTTATAGTGGACTAAAACTTGATACACAAAGAGAAAAACAATTTGAGGACTTGACTAGGGCTAATTTGTTTAAAAAAATTTGACAAGAAAAACCCCAAATAAATTTAGGATTATCGAATTAGAGGATATAATATAGTGATTGGAAGATTTTAATGAAGCTTCATAGGGTTTTTGGGTTTGTCAATTCCTTGCAAGAATAAATCTAGTCCAACAAAACAGAATAACTTAGTCAATTAACCCTAGCTAAGGGGTTTTTCTTAAATTTGATGGTTGGAAATGGATTTTGAATTTTTCTATGATGGATTACAAATAAAAAAACAAGACTATAGATTTCAATAAAAGAAGTACATGAAAAATAAAACTCTACTCCCAAGTATAGGGTTCACTATAGGAAAAACACATATTTCTAGCAGCCAAAATCTGTCAAAATGATATTAATCCTCCAGAAAAATGATTTTTCTAATAGATTTCTGGCAGAAAATGATTCAATGGTAAAACACGCGTTAGAAATATTTTTTCAGTGAAAAACATCTGCTGAAACCTTTCTGGTGGGTTTATTGGTGGAAATGTGTGCAAAGGGATGATATTTTTTGGGATCATTTTCCAGCAATTTTGTTCTCCAAAATTTCTAGAAAAAATATCCGTCAGAAATTTTGGCGGTTTAGCCATCAGTTATTTCTGCCGGAAGAACAGGCACATTTTTTTATTGATAATCCACTGGCAATTTTAATGGATGTTGTCTGCCAAAAATTTATTATAATTCATCGTATCGACAATTTTAAGTGGATAATTCACTAAAACTTTGTTGGAAAAATGTACCATAAGCAAAAAAATAGCCCCTTCTCTTCATTATTGTACAACACAAAAATCCTGCAATCATATAGTTAAAATATACATATATCATCTTCACATTTCAATATTAAATAGAAACACTAATGCTAAAGTAATTAATAAGACATTTGATCAGAAGAAAATATTTTACAATTATCAAATATTTCTAAAATAAATATCAACTTTGTTATACAATAAAATCAGAACATAAAATCAACAAACACATAGTAATAATACGTCCAATAATAACACATAGTCTAATCAAAATCTATGGATATGCTTTCTACCTTCACACCAAGATTTGATTTAGAATTTGTGGCCATTGACCAAAAAAATTGGCCAACATTTTACTAATTTATTCAATCCCCAAGTTAAATCCAATAGTTCTTGATACTAAAAATCAATTCCTTGAGTATTGACCTGATTGATTGATCAAATGTAGGTATATTATTAGCATTTTTAATGTGTTAACTCATTAAGAGAAATAAATAAAAATGAGTAGTCAGAATTTATACTGTATTTTTGAGCCACTTTGAAAAGTTTGTTTCATCTATCTTTTGAACTTCAACTGATATTGATGTACTCAACCCATTAATAAAATTGCTATAAATTTTAAGTAGTTATGATTTGTACATTATAAATGCATAAAATATTAACTCATATTTACTCAATATATGACTCAACTTCATCACAGTTAAGCAAGGCGTATAACATGGTAGCTCTCATCTCCTTATTAGTCAAATAGCACATGATATTAGCACATGCAGGCTCATCATATCTATTGAATAAAGATGTAGTTGAAGACTTACATGAATCTAGATGACCCAAATTTTTAGGTACAATACTCGTTGATTATAGCATTGAGTCAAAATAATACAAATAAAATTGAATTATCTAGTACATTAGAAATGCTTCACAAATTGATCCTTCATAATGTGATTTATTCTTAATAGTCTTCTTACGTTTATTTCAATACCTCTCAAATGGATGCATCCACTGATACTGAATTGGTCCACCAAGTATAACCTTTTATCGTAAATGCATAGATAGATGCTCCATGGAGTTAAAAAATATTAGGTAAAATATATTCTCATGTTTACACATAATAAATAGAATATTGTGCTCCATATGAATCAAGTGCTTTGCATTGAGGAATATAAATATTTAAATAAGATACTTAACTAAATCAAGAGTTTTAAAATTGGATCGGGCAAAAAATTAAAGGTAGTGGATAATAAACATTGCATGAAGGTTGACATTCATGACTTTTCAATTCAAATAATCTAGCTTGCCAATCTTATGTCAATATATCTACTAAGATTGGAAGAATATGCATCAGGTACCTTTAGAGTTTGTACACATTCACAAATTGCTCATCTCTGCTCTAAAGTTAATGTGAATGGTACTTTTTATTTTAGAAGTTTTACCTTTTCACCATCATTTAACTCTTGAACTTTTCTCCTATTAGTCTCCTTTAAGTCTATCTTTTCTTTTATATTATATTTAGATTTATTCTTGATTTCCATTAATGTGTCGAATACATTATTAAAAATATTTATTTCTATATGCATCACATCTTAGTTATGTTTGATCAAGTTTGTTCTCCAATATGAAAAGAACAAAAAAAATACTCTTTTTGATCCAATTGTGGTTGACTCCATACCATGACAATTATACTCTTGATGATATTTACCTAATAGTTATGGTAAATATGTTGAAAATACCACATTAAAGCTGAAAATCATTCCTTGATTTTAATAATTATACTCATGATGACATTTACCTAATTGTACATCAATCTGATTGACATATTGATAGCTCATACTAACTATATTGACATGATTCATTGGGCGATACTACTCGTCATTATTTGTTTTATTATTTGATAGATCTCTTTTGATTTCACTAATCATATTAATTTTATTATTAATTTTTTAGATATTTATTGCCTATATTAAATTATGATTGATATTGACTATAACTAAACATACATATTAATTATTTTGTCTTGTATTAAAATCAGTGATAGATTTTTTATTTTTCTATTGGGATTTTTAGCACATTATTTGTGGTTTAAATGATTTTAAGTCATGAACGAGATCAGGACCAGTTGGAGTGATGTTGATAGAGATCCTTAGAATTTCTTTAGATTTTGTTATTTATTTTCTTTTATTTTTTTGTAACTAGCAATTTGTGATAAATTAGTGATAGACTGATCTTTTGGCATTTATATATTGATTTTAGAAGAATAAATATAGTATAATATTTTGAGGTGTGTAATTGTTAGTTGCTTTTATTAGATATACATATTTATTATTTATAAGTTCTAGTTGATTAATTAAAAAGATAAAATAAATAATTCTTTCAAATTTAATTATAAGGCATTACAGAAATATTGTACATTAATAAAATAACACTACCCTAAATGCCTTCTTCCCATAATAAGTACAGTCTAGTGTATTACCAACAAGTACCATGGGTCCCTTCTAGATCTTACTAAACTTACTTTTTATTTTCACCCTTAGACATTTTTTCACCTAATTTGTCATATTCATATCCCACCTAAACTAAGATTTTGACAAGTCATTTTCTATTGGCATTGCTTTCTCCACTAGCTCTGGGAAATATTTAATCTTTAATGGAACAAAAGAGTGCATCAACTCATCTCTAAGTCACCTAAAAAATAATAATACTTATCTCTAGTCATACTAATCAACAGAGGGGCATACTAGACTAAAGTAGTAAACTCAGCCTGACACTGCATAATAGTCTAAACTCCCTACACTAAACTCATAAAGACCTCCCATGTTTGTTGTCTAACAAAAGAAGAGACAAGCCACTCTTTGAAAGTATTCACAAACTCTTCCCAAGTGAGCTATGAATTCAATCTACCTTGAAAATTTTCCCTTTTCTATCCTATCTTCCATTGCTCTACTGTAGCTTCAAATAAAAATCATGCTAAGGATACTTTCCTATTCTCATGATATTACATTCCATCAAATATCTTCTTGTTGATAAATAACTAGTCTTCTGCCACATGTGGTTCTCTTGCTCTATTGAAAAGTAATGGATTTCATTTTATTAAGCTTTTAGAATTGTTTATCTCTTCCATCCTCTCTAATAGTAGACATCCTACTCTGGTCACCATCCATGAACTGAGCCTCCAAACTAGTTAATAGTGTCGTTGGATCTAAACTCGTGGCTCTTATTACACTTTAAAATGGCAAAGTGTGATTGGTGCTCTACATATATGTCTTATCTAGTTCCTTGGAACTTAAAGGATTTAATCACAATGCTCTCACCTATATAATTACATGAAATAACTTCCAATGAGACACTTGCATATAAGGAGAGAAAACATTAAATGTTCTCATGCTACATAGTATCTATCACTATCCTATTTATCAACCTTATAGCTCTTTTATATATCAATTCCTCTAAATCATTGCTCTGATACAACTCTTTACTATCATGATCCTGCCAAACATGACTATATAATCTAATTGGTCATACCAAGTAGGTGAAGTACAGATCATTTACCTAATATCTTCTATTTGAGAGAATTTTTTTATCATTTAATTCACAACAGAGTCACTAAAATCATCAATATATAGAAATAAAATATCATTCATAACATTGCCAAATAAGTCATGTCAATTTACTAGATATGTTATTTCAACATATTATGCATATCTTATAATTTTACTATGCATATCATATCAAACGGTCCTCATCAGATACACATGCCAGACATCTGGCCTAAATTAAATGTGATAGTCATTCATCAATTTCTTACTTTATTCATCTTAATTTTGTAAGAAAATATGCATTAAAATACTTAAATATTGGTGAAACTTCAATAGGATCATGTCCAAATGTGTAGAATAAGCATATCTACAATATAATAAAAGTATATGATAAAAGTTTACTAGAATTTTAGATATCATATATTTTGTGACTTATAATCAAATTAAGTTTTAGAAATCCTATGAAAGTCAAAATAACAAAAAACAAGTGTACGTAGGGTAATAGCAACTTATCTTGAGATAAACAACTTTTCTAACTACCCCCATAAACAAAATTGCTACAAACTCGAACCTAGCTTTCTCTCCCCTACTATCTTCTTCCTTTCTTCTTCTCCCGACCAACAGAGGTAAGGTGAGGTGTTTGGGTAATGGATTTGGATATTTATATAAAAATACAAAAAATTGGCCTAGCGCCACAACACTTTCATAGGATGACTTATAGAAATCCAAAATAGAGACATTAGCATCAGCGTGCTTCCAAGCACTTCACTAATTATTAGAAAGGGTAGCATAGTCTTTATACCGCAATAATGCCCCAAGGGAAAACTCCATCTTGATAGTTTTGATTCCAAATTCAATTCACAACCCCTTCATCAACATAATCATACATAAATATGACTTTAATTATTTTTCAAAATATAATACTAAATACACTTACAAATCTTAGAAGATTCAATTCAGATCATCGGGTGTTTTACTTACTATAAAAATAGTTATTATGTAGGTCCACCTCCATATGGCACATCAAGAGCGCTTACTAAAAATTCTTTATATTATGAAGTGGTAGACATAATCTTCATTATCCTAAAAACCTCAAAAGATAAGTACCTAAAACTTTTTACTTATATTAAACTCTAGTATAAGCTTTATAAGGTACAAATTTTATACTTATCATCAAGTCTCAAAAAAGCATATGCCTTAAAAAGTATAGAGTTACTACCCTCTTAAAATTTTTAACAGTCATATGCCTCAGAAGGTATATAATCAAAATAATCTACTACCAACAAAAAAAATTAACCTAATGCAAGATAGTTTCTTAATGTTTTCTTAGAGAAAACTTGAACTTGAAAAAAAAATATGATTTTTTTCCTCACCTCAAAGATGGTATTTATTATTAGGAAGAAATAAGAGGAAAACAACATTTCTAAATATTATTTTAAAAAATTTTAAGATTTCTTTTAAAATAATTGACAATTTTAAAGCTTCTTATAGTAATTAAAACTAGTTAAATTAAAAAAAAAAAAATCTTAAGAAAACTAAAAAAATAATTATTTATGCCCATCTATATGTATCCCCACCTTTGTTGTGCTAGCCCGTCTTAGATTGTAGCTATTATTCTATCCCAATTTTTCACTTTGAGCATGCCATTACATATGTTTTGGACCCCTCTCC
Organism: Dendrobium catenatum; assembly: GCF_001605985.2. NCBI lineage: Eukaryota > Viridiplantae > Streptophyta > Magnoliopsida > Asparagales > Orchidaceae > Dendrobium > Dendrobium catenatum. The sequence goes on along the minus strand of NW_021320036.1, from coordinate 893,973 downwards.
GTTATTTTTTTTTTTTCAATATTTCAGACTCAATGTTAACATTTTTAGTGCCTAATGAAGCCCTTAGATGTAGTTTTAAGTAGCTTTAGAAATCTTTAATGCTTACCGTCGCCATGCTTATCGCTTGTTGTCGACAATAACATTGACACACATGCCATCTCTAATAAGGACTCATACTGTCAACATTGACACATACAAGTGCTGATGTTGAACGCTGTCCGGAGACCAACTAGAATGCGCCACGTCAACCCTATGCTCGATATCGCCGACGTGGCCCATTTTTGTTGGACTTTGAATGACGTTCTGCGTCCGATCTCCGCACATAATAATCTCTCCTACATCGAAAACACCAGGCGACAAGATTTGATACAATGCCATGAAAAGAAATTTTTTCCTCTTCCATCATAATATATATCCTCCACTTTTTCTTCCTACTATATACTATATTGATTCTTGCAGCTTAAATTTAAGCGTTTGGCTCTAATAAGTAAATATAAATTCTCATGCTGGCATGTTTAATGCTCGTACTAATTTGCTGCTGTATGTGATGGAGCCAACTCATTCCGCCGTTTCATAATCTGTACTTCACGTGCAACATTCATTTTGGACCGTTCAAATTGTTATGGTACAAAGTCTGATGTTGTGGAACTTTTATTTGGTCCGGTCAACATACGTAGAGCTACGTTCGGCTGGCACTAAAATCGCAGGCACAAAACTAGAAATTCCGAGCAAATACCGAGCAATACCAACAATAACGAAAAATACTATTATGTGAAGACAAAATACCGAGTAATACTGAGCAATACCGAGTTTTTTCTAGAAAATTACATTAATCAAAACGTGTATTTATTTTATTTTGATGTTTTTTTATTTATAAATATTTAAAATTATAATCAAATTAAGAAATTATTATTTTTTTATTTGAAATATCTCATTAAATTTATTAGAAATTTATTATGTGTAGGGTTTATATATTTTATTTTACTTTTATGATGAACTTAATTAAAATAAATGCACTCAAGCATAAATAGGTCATGATCCACAATAAAAAATGGTTTTTTTTATATCTCATATTTGAATTAAAAGAGTGCTCTCTCTCTCTCTCTCTCTCTCTCTCTCTCTCTCTCTCTCTATCTCTATCTCAAGAGCATTGCTTTGTAGGGGTGTCAAAATGACTTGATAGGTTAGATTTGGATTTGACCCAAAATTGACCCCACCTGAATCTAATTAATTTGAACCTAAGCCGTTTAATAAATTGGTCAAAAAAATCATCCTGAACCATACCCGCTAGTAATCTGAATGACCTGAATTTTGACTCATTAACTCATTTTAGTTTAAAATAATAATAACTAATTAAACGAAAAGCTTAGGATATTTTATCAAAAATTAGAAGATTATACCCACAAGAAAAAAATTGAAGATAAAATGATATTAAATAGATCTGGTTCACATGTAAATCTCAACCTAACCCGTTTAATAAAAGGGAAATCCCGAGCCATTTATTAAATGGGTCAGCCAAAACTCAAAATTTTTGGGTTAGATTTAGGTTTGGTTCATGGGTCGGATCATTTATTGACACCTCCTACTGCTTTCAAAATTAAAAGTCGAAAATCTTGTATATATATTTTACTGCTTGTTACGGTCAGCTTTTTTATTGCTCTGCTTTGCATATCACAAACATTTTTTTTTTGTTTCATTGTTTTCATTAAGGCTTCGTTTGGGACGGCTTTTTATTGCTTTTTAAAACGGAGTTTTAGTAAAAAATAAAAAAATATGTACTAAAACTCCGTTTTAGAAATCAATAAAAAGCCGTCCCAAACGAAGCCTAAGATTTTTGTGCTAGGAGGTTATTTTCTACATCAACTTTAAAAAAAGCTGCTTTCGCCACAACAATTTTACAACAATCATTATAAAACAATTCCATGATTTAACACAAAATCTGAGTGCAATGAATTTAATTTTTCCTCTTCAATTGCTTTAAACTATTTTTACTATGATTACATTTAAGCATTCAAAGGATATAAAAAGGTTGGTCAAACATTTTTTTTGCAGGATTGTCCCAATCAAAACTTAAAGTGTAATTTGAACAAATATTTTTATCTTTAGCATAACTTTAAACCAATATTTTTTTATTTTTAGCATAGTAAAAAATTGTGGATATTACTCGAGTCACTAATTAGACTATTTACAAAATTATCCTTCCCTCGCATCTAATTTTTAAATTCTAGTGCAAATATTAAAATTCAAATTAAAGTTTAACTGATCTCAATCTTTTTAGTTTTTGTTAAATTCCTAAGAGTTTGATTATGAAACACGCAAATTTAAAATTATGAAGTTTAAAATAATAATAATATGAATTTCAATAATGTAAATTAATGAATTTTTTTATGGTTTCATGTATTGTGTTCTGTTAAAAGGAATAAATTATTTATTATTAGACTAGAAAGGGCCCAAGTTAGACTTTGTTGGCCCATTAAGACAAATATTGTGATAGCCCATTTACTTTACCTTTGACTTTTCCAGCTTAGAAAAAAATTATCGGCCCATTTACTCTGCCTTCCATAGAACTTGCTATATCAAATAAGCCAAAATACTCCTTTGGTATGAAATTAATATGCTAATGTTTATTTAAATTTTTTTAGGAAATTTGGCTTTATATATGTCTCATAATATAGAAAATTGGAGAAATAAACTCACTTTCTTATTTCTTAGCATTAAATACCTGAGGATTTCCTTTGAACCAAGGCACCCTTATCTTTTAACAAATGCAGTCCAAATCCTAGTTGAACAATTTTGCAGTCTTTCGGTCATAATAGCTTATTAACCCTTCTTCTTCACATTAGATTCTCCATTTCAAGCATTTGCAGAGCATGTGTCACTACTAAAAATGTAGGTTTTTCGCAGCATTCATTAGCAGCAAATTAATTATAGCTTCCATAGACCGGATACCGCAGCAGTCTTAAACCGCTCCTTTGCATTAGTAAATCGAAATAAGCCCTAGCTCATTCGATACGTCTCCGTGCTCTCGACCTATCGATCTCTTCTCCGCGTGCGACTCTCATCCTCCCAAGTCGCCTCCTCCCCAACAATTGATGACGTCGACACCGACGAATGTGCTATGGTTTATAAACCGTTGCTATGAATATTATAGGTGTTTTAACCGTTGTCGTATGATAAAAAAAGTGCTACGAAACTCTATTTTAATAGTAGTGTGTCTTTGGCCTATGGAAAAAATTCATGATGACGATCTTTGTCTATTTATCATTTTCTAAGGTTATTGACATTTTTCAATTTAACTTTTAAGATTAAAATAGGCTTCACACTCTAAACTCTAAAGCCTTCAATGTTAGGCTTCAATTTATATGTTAAATGTTATATTAGAGCCATCTTTTAATATCATTTGTAGTTAGCATGGTGATTAAATCAAATCGAACAAACTTAAAAAAATTTTAATATTGATTGAAAGTTATCCAAACGTTATTACTCAATCTTTGACTCCTTCATTAATGATATTAAAGTTTCTCAAAATAAGTATATAGTAAGTGTTTGAAGAAGGTTTAATTATTATTAAAATAATATTACAAGGCATCTAAGATTATTTTAATATTATGAAATTATCAGTTGAAGATATATTGAATACTTTATAAATGGGTTGCTCAGTTTAGTCGATCACGATGATTTGAGATGGTTCAGCCATTGTTGAAGGTGGTTCATTCGAAATCCATGATTCTTCAATCATTATCAAAGGTGGTTCAAATATAGTTTTATTTGCACGCATCACCTCATTTAGGATATATTTGTTTGAGTTGGTGTTCCATGTATGTAGATGATTAATCTAATCCTAAGTTTTATAGTAGTTGGGATACATACAAAGCAAGGATTATTATAGAGAATTTGTTCTAGCAATCTGAGAATAATGATCTTATTGCCCACACAGCCACATTGAGAGATTAGTTAGAGTAGGGTTGTCAATATTTGACATGACCTGAAAATCTGGCCTGAAAATTTGGATTATTGTCAACCCAATTGTCATACGGGTTGGGCTCGAATTTAGTAAACCGACCCGCTTCAAAAATTAGGTCAGGTTCAAGTTGATCCAGAAACTTGAGACTGGCCCGAAATCAACCAGCAATCTGCCATTCTGCCTCTCCTACACCATAGTCGTGACTCGTGAGTCCCCGACTTCTGCCACTCATTCTCTCCTGCAGCCCTGTAGGCTCGTGCTCTTGTGCTCGGGTCCGCATCGAACCGCTCCGCTGCTCTCGTAGGATATGCACTGGACCTCTCCTACATCACCCGCAACAGACCACTTCGCCACTCCCGCAGGACCCGCACCACACCATAGATCGCTAGTCGCTACCTCACCAGTGCCTAACTCCCCCACTCCCGCTCCAGCTCCGCCCCCGCCTAACCTCACGTAACATGAGTCCCGCACCGTGCGAGGACTCAACTTAGTAAAATATGAGTTACTATGTCAGGTTGGGTCAACCCGATAACCTGACAGGTCAGGTCCGGGTCTAAACTTTCGACCCGTTTACAAAACTGGGCCGGGTTAGCCTATTGAAGCCATGTCAGTTCCGGGTTCAACCTAAACTCGACCCGAAATCTAATTTTGGCACCCTACTTTAGAGTAAAAATTAGATGCTTTAATTACTCATATATAGAATTTTTTATATAAGGAACATCAGGAGAGGAAAGAGGAAGAGAAACGGGATGAGGCAGCAAGTGAGATATAAGATGTATGGCCTTGAGCTAACCTTTGATTTTTTCCAGGTTAGGACTGAGGTGCAGTAGGAAAATGATATAGAGTCGGAGTTGGAGGAAGATGTGAAGAAATTAGGGAACCAATCGATTATCATTGTACTTGTAGATTTGAAAGAGAGGAGTCAATCCCTCCTTAATATTGTATGTACAAATCAAGAGAGGGAGCAGTCAGGAGATTAGCAAATTGTCATTCTATATATAGATAATGAGGGGGACACGTCATCTGTTTGTTTGTTTTTTTTTTTTTGTGACGAGGAAGCAATGTCCTTAGGCCAGTGAAAATCCCGGTCAACCTAGCATGCAACCTACACCAATTTACACGGCCAACACTTAAAGCTTTCACTACTTGCCAAGGGATTTGAACCAGGAACCTGGGCTTTGCTCAGCCAGCACTTCACCACCCGGACAAATAGCGATGGGTGACACTTCATCTGTTGTGAGTGTAAAAAAGAGTGATGTGTTGTTTAAGGAGTTTAAAAGAAGAGCACAAAAAGAATAAGAAGTATTGACTTGGATTTCAAAATACAGGATGTGTTTGTTAGTAGGCTAACAATAGAAGGTTAAATGGGGAATAAGAATATATTAATTTTGGCTTGGCTATTTTGTGAAGGAAAAAAAATATAACTAATACACATGCATGAAATTACTTATTATAAAATTTTATCACCTTGAGAGTTTGAGGAGTCGTTTTGATGGATAAAAAAAATGCTATGAAAAATAAAATATAATGTAAAAAATGCAATGTAATTGAAATATTTAGAATCGTTTAGATGAGTATAAAGTAAATACATGAATTTTTTTTTTATATAATTTGACTTGAAGTAGAATTAATGTAGTGTAAAGCTCAATAAAGTGATGGAATGTGATTGGTGAGTAGCGGCGGGCTATAGTGGCAACGACATCTTTAGCATAACTTTAAACCAATATTTTTTTATTTTTAGCATAGTAAAAAATTGTGGATATTATTCGAGTCACTAATTAGACTATTTACAAAATTATCCTTCCCTCGCATCTAATTTTTAAATTCTAGTGCAAATATTAAAATTCAAATTAAAGTTTAACTGATCTCAATCTTTTTTATTTTTGTTAAATTTCTAAGAGTTTGATTATGAAACACGCAAATTTAAAATTATGAAGTTTAAAATAATAATAATATGAATTTCAATAATGTAAATAAATGAATTTTTTAAGTGTTTCATGCATCGTGTTATGTTAAAAGGAATAAATTATTTATTATTAGACTAGAAAGGGCCCAAGTTAGACTTTGTTAGCCCACTAAGACAAATATTGTGGTAGCCCATTTACTTTACCTTTTGATTCTTCCAACTTAGAAAATAATTACTGGCCCATTTACTCAGCCTTCATAGAACCTACTATATCAAATAAGTCAAAAATACTCCATTTGCATGAAATTAATATACTAATCTTTATTTAAAAATTTTACAACACTTAAAGACTGACATTCGGTCTGTTATTAGCCTTGTGGTTGGTAAAAGAAATTGCATATTCTGAAAAAAATTTCTTAATTTATTAGTTGAATATATTTTTTATGCACTCATAATATTTTCTTAGAGAAGTTGTTCATTGGGTTTCTTTCTTTTTATTTTTTAAAAAAATTTGACTTTATATGTCACATAATATAGAAAATTGGAGAAATAAACTCACTTTTCTATTTCTTACCAAAATATACTTGAAGATTTCCTTTGAACCAAGACACCCTTGTCTTTTAACAAATACAATTAAAATCATGGTTGAACAATTATGTGATCTTTCGGTCATAATAGCTCCTTAAAACTTCTTCTTCACATGCCATTTCAAGCATTTGCAGAGCGTGTCACTACTAAAAATGTAGGAATTTCCCAGCATTCATTAGCAGCAAATTAATTATCGCTGACATAGACCGGATACATAAACTGCTTCTTTGCGTTAATAAATCGAAATAAGCCCTAGCTCATTTTATTAACGAAATAAGCCCTAGCTCATTTGATACGTCTCCGCGCTCATGACCAATCGATGCCTTCTTCACGTGCGACTTTATAAACCGCTGTTAAGAATATTGTATGTGTTTTAACTGTTGTCATAGGATAAAAAAAGTACTGTGAAAGCTTGTTTTAATAGTAATGAAAAATTCATGATGATGATCTTTGTCTATTTATTATTTTCTAAGGTTACATTTTTCAATTTAGCTTTTAAGATTAAAATAGGCTTCACACTCTAAACTCTAAAACCTTCAAGGTTAGGCTTCAGTTTATATATTAGTTGCTATATGAGAGCCATCTTTCAATAGAATTTGTAATTAGCATGGTGATTAAATCCAATCGAACAGTCTTAAAAATCTTTGAATATTGATTGAAAGTTATCGAAACATTATTACTCAATTTTAAAAACTGATCTTTGTAACATCTCTAACCTACAATTTAGTAATATTTGGACCATTTCTAATACATTACAGCCTTATGCAAACCTTCTTCAAGCACACACATGAAATATATCTTTGACTCCTTCATTAATGATATTAAAGTATCTCAAAATAAGGATATAGTAAGTGTTTGAAGAAGGTTTAATTAATATTAAAATAATATTACAAGGCATCTAAGATTATTTTAATATTATAAAATTATCAGTTGAAGATATATTGAATACTCGATAAATGGGTTGCTCGGTTTGGTCGATCATGATGATCTGAGATGGTTCAACCATTGTTAAAGGTGGTTCCTTCGAAATCCATGATTGTTCAATCATTATCAAAGGTGCTTCAAATATAGTTTTATTTGCACGCATCACCTCATTTAGGATATATTTGTTTGAGTTGGTGTTCCATGTATGTAGATCATTAATCTAATCCTAAGTTTTATAGTAGTTGGGATACATACAAAGCAAGGATAATTATAGAGAAATTGATCTAGCAATCTGAAACTAATGATCTTATTGCCCACACTGAGAGATTATTTAGAGTAGGGGTGTCAATATTTGACACGATCCGAAAATCTGAACAGCAAATTGTGGATTATTGTCAACCCAGTTGTCAAACGGGGTGGACTCGGGTTTAGCAAACTGACCCGCTTCAAAAATAGGGTCAGATTCGAGTTGATCCGGAAACTTGAGAATGTCCCGAAATCAACCACCAATCTGCCACTCCTCCTCTCCTACACCGCAATCATGACTCGTGAGTCCCCGCCGTTCGCTACTCCACCTCTCCCGTAGCCCCGCCGGCTCTTCGTCTCATGCTCGGGTTTACATGAGACCGCTTCGCCGCTCCCGCATGATCCACACTGGACCTCTCCTACAGGACCTGCAACTGACCACTCCGCCACTCTCGCAGGACCAACACCGCACCATAGCTTGCTAGTCGCTTCCTCACCAGTACTGCCTGACTCCCCCACTCCCACTCCGGCTCCACCAAATCTCGCATAACGTGAGTCCCGCACCGCACGAGGACTAAACTCGGTAAAATCTGAGTTACTTTGTCAGGTTTGGTCAACCCGATAACCTGACAGGTCAGGACCAGGCCTAAACTTTCGACCTGTTTACAAAATTGGGTCGGATTTGGATCAGCCTGTTTGAACCCAGGCCAATTCGGGTTTGACCCGAACTCGACCCGAAATCCGATTTTGGCACCCTTACTTTAGAGTAAAAATTAGTTGTTTTAATTAATCCTTTATAGAAATTTTTATATAATGAACATCAGGAGAGGAACGAGGAAGAGAAACGGGACGAGACAACAAGTGAAGTATAAGATGTATGGCCTTGAACTAACCTTTGATTTTGTCCAGGTTAGGACTGAGGTGCAGTAGGAAAATGTTATAGAGTAGGAGTTGGAGGAAAAGGTGAAGAAATTAGGAATCCAATCGATTACCATTGTACTTGTAGATTTAAAAGAGTAGGAGTCAACCCCCCCTTAATATTGTATGTACACATCAAGAGAGGGAGCAATCAGGGGATCAACAACTTGCCATTCTATATATAGATAATGAGGTGTACACTTCATCTGTTGTAAGAGTAAAAAAAGAGTGATGTGTTGCTTAAGGAGTTTAAAAGAAGACCACAAAAAGAATAAGAAGTATCACAAATACATGATGTGTTTGTTAGTAAGCTAACAATAGGAGGTTTAATGGGGAATAAGAATATATTAATTTTGGCTTGGCTATTTTGCGAAGAAAAAAAAATAATATAACTATTCCACATGCATGAAATTATTTATTATAAAATTTTATCACCTTGAGAGTTTAGGGAGTCCTTTTGTTGGATAAAAAAATGTTAAGAAAAATAAAATATAATGTAAAAAAATGTAATGTAATTGAAATATTTTGAATCATTTAGATGAGTATAAAGTAAATATATGTTTTTTTTTTTTGAAAGTAACAAGAAAATAATAGCCAAATAAAATTATGATTGCAATCTAAAAATCAATGCTGTAAGAAAGTTGTCCCAAAGAGACCTAAATTTAAGATGGACTTGAGTTTTACTCCCACACAAAATTTCATTTTTTTATTAAATCCTACTTAAAATCCCTATCAAATAGCCTTAAGCTTATATGATTACATAATTTATTTATTTAGAACAAAAAAGTATACTAAACTTTAGAATGGAGAACTAAATCGAAAAATAAATGAGCATTTATTATCACTAGACTTGGCCCATTAATGGATTTGTTTAAATGTTTTGGGCTCTAAGACTTATCCAACCTATTTGGGTAATGGGCCATGTGGTAATCCATATCGTTTTTTTATTGATAAGAGTAAATTCTTTTATAAATATTTCATAATCAAAGTATTACTATTCTAAAAATAATTATTCTAGTTTTTTTTTATATATAGCCTAGTTAAAATAGAATAATAATTTTATCTGATCCATGAAATATGGACTATAATCTACTAAACTTAGAGTGCCTTAAAATGACGTAATTACACCACTATTTAACCTGACTATAAATTGAATAATCTATACTACTATATAAGTGTGGCTTAGGAATCCGCCCATAGCAAATATGGATTGTTCATATATAAATTTTAAATTAATCTACAATGTTCATATATAACTCTTCAAATTCTATCATTTATCATTTCCTATAAAATATTTATTTATATTAATTAAGCAGTCTGAAATTATTAATGCTTTAATTCTAAAACTGCAGTACCAAACCATCTCATACGCCCACTTTACTTCCTATTTTTTAAAACCGCTTTTCAAATAATTAATTAAGCTGTTTCCAAAATTATTAAAACTGCTTTAATCCAAAAACTGCTATCAATCCAAAAACTACTTTCAACTAATCAATTAATTCCTAAAATTATTATAACTTCAACCTTTTATTTCATATTGGCTACAATTATTAATGTATTTTGTAAATTGCATTTAATTAATAATTATAAATTTATTCATAAAATTAATATATTTATGAACACTTGCCTTATTACTGAGCATTTGGCTGCCTCGAGTCCCTTCGGATACCTCCAACAACATAAATTTAAGGCTTTGTGTGAATAAGACCGTCCGTCCGATTTTGTGGCCTTTGATTCCTATTCCCACGCACTCAACTTTAAGGCTTCATGTCAATAATATTTTTTGAAAGAATTGTTGCTTCTTCACCTTCGTTTGTCCTGTCGGACTCGCCGCTTCTTCGCCTTCGTTGTTCGAAAGTCATGTCGGGAGTTCGTTGTGAAGGTAATGATCTTTGTCAAGCCTTCTTTGTTCATGTTCATGTTGGCTCGGAAGTTGCGACGGTCTTTGTTCCTGGCTTGTCGGGAGTTCGTTGTGAAGGTAACGATCCTTGTCAAACCTTCTTTGTTCATGTTCATGTTGGCTCGGAAGTTGCGACTGTCTTTGTTCCTGGCTTATGGTTTTAGTTCGAATGGGAGCTAGCGATTGTATTACGATTAGAGTAATGTAGATTGATGATAAGAAGCCCGAATCTAATACTATTTCATCCGTAAAATAAAGTTTTTTTGGAATGGCGTTTGCTTCTTCTCCCTCAATATGTTTTTTAAACTATTAAAGCTACTTCTTCTTCTTTTTTTTTTCTATTTATCTATGCCATTATATAAAAGTGGCTTGTGATTATTCCCAAAAAAAATCATATCTCATCAAACTTTAATAACAAAATAAATGTCCACTTTTGATTGCTTGCATCTCTTCATTTCTTCGCTATTAGCCTCTCCTTCTACAATGGGTTCACATATGTTGTGTGGAGAAGAGTTTTGAAAGAGTTGCAAAAGAAACTTTAATGCCTTCTTCTACGATGGTAGTGAGCTCACTACAAATAAGGTATGTTTCTTCCTTCGCTATTAAGCATCTTTGTCTTCTTCTACAACACCGTTGGCTTCACGTGCTTTGCATGAAGAAGGGTTATGAAAGAGTCGCTAAATAAGCTCCTTTGTCTTCCTCTACAATGTTATTAGCAGTTCACGTGCTTCACTTCATGAAGAAGAGTTTTGAAGGAGTTGCTAAAGAAGCTTCTTCACCTTCTTCTCCTATGGGATAGACAATCACGACTGCATTCGCCACAAAAATAACGATTCTTCTTTCCTTGCGCACTTTTTGGCTATTCTCCACCATCTGTTTTTATTTCGGCGAAGATGCATTTTACCTCTCTTTCGGCTGTGTTTTGCCTCTAAGAATTAAGTGGAAAATAAATATTATTTACCTAATAATTACATCTTGGATGTTTGGTTTATGTGCTATTGATAATAAATTAAAATGAGTAAATTAAAATGTGTGCATATTTTTCTTTGTGATAATATAATAAAAATATTCACAATATGAATTTTTATTTTTATATTTTTATTCACATGCATTTATTGCACGTGGTTAATGAATACCGTGCATCTTTTATTTTTAAGAATATATGCATACACCTTATAGTTCTTATATCTGATTTCTGTGCTCTACCTTTCAACATCAGGAGAAATCTTCTGCAAACATTTTTAATCAATGATTTTGTTTTAAGATAATATATTCAACTTTTGAAATGTTTTTTTTTTTTGCTAATTCATTTTCTTCTAATTAAAGTAGTGACATAATCTACAGTTTTTGGAACATCTCTTAATGTGAAATGCTAAGTACACAAGTCATATGGGGGCTTATTGAGCAGCATGTACCAACAGACTGATGAGTTTGTGTGATTCTGGAACATAAATGTTGAACCATGGGTTGGTCTCTTCATTTGGAAGTTACCAAGGACATCTTAGCACCTATAATATATCTGAACAAAAAAAATCATGTTGAAA